>NC_141819.1:19714617-19982117 GCF_982586985.1 Callionymus lyra
TGATATTCTTTGGAACCTCAGGAGCTTTGGGGTACAGGGTGACGAGAGGCAGCATCCACACCTTCAATGGAGCGACGCTATCTTTGCTTGCTCTCAGCAACTTAGGAAGGTTCACGTAGGTCTTCACAGCTTCTTCAAATGTGGCAGGGTTGCTCTCCAGAAGAACGTCACCGTAGAAGGTGCAGGAGAACTTGTTGGTCAAATTCTTCTCCTCCTCTGTCAGATCAATTTTAACTTCACCCTCAACATCAAATGAAGGGATCTTTTTTATCACTGCTTTGATCTGACCTTGGATGTTCTGGACCGAGCTGGACTCCAACTTCTCGCTGTCAAAGGCAAAGAAGGCGTTGGCGCCGTAAACAATGCCAGTGACCACATGTGTTGCGAGGTTCATATCAATGATTTTCTGCTGGTTTTCATCCAGCGGCCCCAAAGAGGTCAAGGACAACTGCCTGGTACTGGAATGTGGCCCTGCATTGATTCTTAAGCTTCTTGTAATCATTCAGGTATTTGGCAGAGCCACTGACTTCAATGAGACTTCCAAGAAAACTGGCCTTCAAAGACGCATTAACGTCCAACATGGAGGTCTTGGACTCAAGAGAGTCTGAAGCCAGGACTTGGAACTGGCTGCTGGGTTCTCCAGTCTCCACGGTGTTCGTATCCAGGACTTGTGGATCCCACAGTGACAAACCTGGTGAAGACATGAGCTCACACTGAGTTTGGTGCAGAGATGCATTATTAACTCATTTGTTATCTCAGGATTCATGATGTGTTTGTATGTTTGTCGCCTTCATTTCTTGTAATTCATTTATCAGCAATGCTTATTCTGACGCTTTATTTTACTTTCATTAATTGCTCAGTGATTCCTTTTGTGTTCTCACCTGGCACCACCTGTTCAGTCCGGGCGTCGTACAACATCCCTAAGGTGAAAGGTCGTCCCATTGCAGCCACCTTCATTGCAGTGTCTGAAGAAGCCATGATGCTGTCATGAATAGAAGAAAAAAACAGATTTATATAAAATTAAATCTGAGATATGCGCACACACAAATCAGTCTGAAAAAAAATTATATTCAAAACACACAAAATGATACACACAGGTGGATGGCATAAACATATTCATAAAAAATACACTCTGACTCATTACACCCCAGAAACACACACAAACCATCTGATTTAAGATAACACAGACATAGGAACAACTTGAAAAAATAATTCACAGAAACAATCACGTAACAAACAGATTGAACACAATTCAAGAGAGTTACCGAGAGATACTTTCACATACACTTAAAAATGTTTGAAAGATATCAAATGTAAACCAAGAGCAACACAAAGAATGGACAATCGGAGGAGATTGACATGACATATACACACAAACCTGTTCATGTTGTGTAGGTGATCTTGAAGAAAACTGGTGGTAACTCAGAAAGTTGCTGCTTATTTATACCATTCACCTCACAAAGTGTTGTTCAGTGGAAAAAGGCCACCCCTATGTTTATGGTGCAACCAACCTACAGTAGATAATAAACTGATGAACAGTCCTGAAACGTGAACGTGAAGTGTTCCAGATAAGTGCAATGTTGCTACACTGGAATTTAATGATTACTGTGGTAACCCTCCAAATCATTCCCTAAACCACAGAATAACTTCCTTGTATTTGAACGAATGATCCATGGAGTTTTTCACAATGTCATCAAGTAATTATTAACTTTTGATTCCAACATAGCACATCTTTACCCTTTTAAAAAAAAATCTTATTGATACTAAGGCAGGTCTTCACTACGGTCAGGATACCCCAACATAAATTGTCACCTCGCAGTTCCCATTAAAGTATTGTTAGATTAAAATTATTATACACTATACGTATACGCCATACTTAAATTAATGCTAAAAGACAATCAAAATATAAAGTATAAATTACTCGCTTGATCTAAGAGCTTAAACGTTTGAATACACATTCACAATCAACATTTCACTCCAGACTTATACACTGTTACAAGAAAAGCTTGAAACAGAATTAGAGATACGACACCGGTTACCTTTATCTAAAACATCTGTTTATCTGCCAATCATACCTTAAATCGTAGATCAAAGAACAAAGCAAGACACATCCGGAAAAGGGGGTTAAAAGACGGAAACCCCCACCCGAGAACATTTGAATGATAAGATTACAAGAAAATAAATCAGGATGTCTTCTCTACGGGGGATCCGGACACAGGGAACTTGAAAGAACCATTTGGGCGGAAAGAGACGACCCCCCGGACCAGAAATTTGCCTTAAATATAGCAATGTTTCTACAGATCAGGACCTTTTCTCCCGGGACTATTGACCTGTAAAGTCGCCGGAAGAAAGTGTGTCCGATTGTAAAGCTTGTTCTTTCTGACCATCAATTAATAACCTTTGATTTCATTTTAAAAGACCCAAGTCTACAGAGCAGGAGCACTCTCAAAAGATGTCTGTCTGAAAGTGCCGTTACCAAGTTTATGGAAACAATTCCCTCAGTGCTCAGTAAAATGCCTAGCCTCAGTGTGTCAAGAAACTCTACCCATAGTCACCCCGACATTGATAACTTTGTGGGCAGTTTTACAGACACGTTGCATAATACGCTTGACTTAATCGCACCACTAACTCAAAAGACTGTTAACAGAAGTAGTCTTGCTCCCTGGTATACTCAGGAAACACGTAAATTAAAACAGGATTCTAGATGACTAGAGAAGAAATGGCGTTCATCAAAACATAATGAATTCTACCAGGACTGGCAGGATAAGTTAAAAATATACAAGGCATCTCTTCGGAAAGCCAGAGCCAGCTACTACTCATCACTTATAGAAGCAAATAAGAATAACCCCAAGTTCTTATTCAGCAATGTAGCCAGGCTGACACGGAGCCATCAGTCCATTGAGCAGTCCATCCCTCCTCATCTCAGCAGCAGTGACTTCATGAACTTTTTTAATGAAAAAATTGTAACTATCAGAGGAAAGATTCAAGACCTCCTAGATTCTTCTAATACAACCAGTGCAGCCTCACCGGACACAGACACTATGACTGATACATATTTTGACTCCTTTCTACCAGTGAGTCCTCGACAGCTGTCCCAGGTTGTTTCCTCCTCAAAGTCCACAACATGTCTTCTCGATCCTATTCCCACATGGCTACTTAAAGAACTGTTCCCCTTACTTAGCACTTTCATACTGAACATTATTAACTTGTCAATGACATCAGGCTATGTGCCTCAGATTTTTAAAGTTGCAGTAATTAAACCTCTGCTTAAAAAACCCACTCTTGATCCAGAGGTCCTCACTAACTATAGGCCTATCTCTAATCTTGTCTTCATTTCAAAACTTCTGGAGAAAGTGGTAACAAGTCAGCTCTGTGATTATCTCCAGGACAATGATCAATTTGAGGTGTTTCAGTCTGGTTTTAGGGAACACCACAGCACAGAGACCGCCCTGGTAAAAGTAAGTAACGACCTACTGATGGCCTCTGATCAGGGCCATGTTTCAGTTCTTGTTCTTCTAGATCTCAGTGCTGCATTTGACACTGTTGACCACCAAATCCTTCTACAGAGGCTAGAAAACCATATAGGCATTCGTGGAACTGCTCTTAACTGGTTTAAATCTTACCTGTCGGATAGAACGCATTATGTACATGTCAACCACCTCTCATCGACACACACTAAGGTCAGCTATGGTGTCCCACAAGGATCTGTTCTTGGTCCAATACTATTCACAATCTATATGCTCCCACTAGGGGACTTGATTAGAAGACACTCTATAAACTTTCACTGTTATGCTGATGACACCCAACTTTACTTGTCCATGAAGCCAGATGAAAGAAATCAGCTAACACAACTACAGTCCTGTATTACAGATATCAAGTCCTGGATGACCAAAAACTTCCTCCTAGTGAACTCGGAAAAGACTGAGGTTTTACTAGTTGGTCCGCAACATCTCAGACAATCATTAACTAATGATCTAGCTTTACAAAATGGACTTGCTCCTGCTACTAGCACCACTGTAAAGAATCTGGGTGTATGCTTTGACGAGGACTTGTCATTTAACTCACACATAAAACAAATCTCACGGACTGCTTACTTCCACCTTCGTAACATTTCAAAAATCAGGCACTTCCTTCCTTTAGATGCTGCTGAGAAGCTCATCCATGCTTTTGTAACCTCCAGGCTGGACTATTGTAACTCTCTTCTCTCAGGATGTTCTAAAAAGTCTCTCAGAACTCTTCAGCTCATTCAGAACTCTGCAGCTCGTGTCCTGACTAAGACTAAGAGGCGCGAACACATTTCCCCTGTACTGTCTTCCCTACATTGGCTTCCTGTAGAATTTACGTAGAATACAATTTAAAATCCTTCTCCTAACCTATAAAGCCTTACATGGTCTAGCACCAACATACATTAAAGATTTAATCCAAACTTACCAACCCTCAAGGACCTTACGATCCTTAAACTCTGATCTATTAGTTATACCACAAATCTCTAAATGTAGATTCGGAGCCAGGGCCTTCAGTTTTCAAGCCCCTCTGCTGTGGAACAAACTACCGGCTTCAGTCCGGAGGGCAGACACCCTCTCTATGTTTAAAAACAATCTTAAAACCTTACTTTTCGATAAAGCCTATAACTAACTTAACTGTTTATCTTTAGCTGCTATAACTAACAAAACTGTTTATCTTAGCTGCTATAGGCTGAGAATGCTGGAGGAGTTTTAGACACCGAGCTCTGTATATCCTTCTTTTCTGCATTACATTCATCACCTGTGCAGTTTAAACCCACACCTTTTTATTTCTCTCCCGGAGCCCCAGGGCTCCACCTCCAGAGCTGCTGCTGATCCAGGATCTTCACCACGTCATCAGATCCCGATTTCTCTCCAGCACCTCCATGGACTCTCCTACACTCTCCTCTTTTTTTTCTCACTATAATTTCCCTCACTCCTCTCCTTATCCATCTGTCTACCCCCCCATCCTTCCTCCCAGCCGGTCAAAGCGGCAGGCCGTCAACAATGAGTCTGGTTCCGCTTGAGGTTTCTGCCTTCTAAAAGGAAGTTTTTCCTCGCCATAGCTCACTGTACAGTCTATTTTTCCACAAATTTTGGGTAAAGTTAACGCATAGAAACAAACACATCTACATAAAAACACACACAAACACATGCTGCCTGCACATACATATGCACAAAAACACCTGCACACATTTACACACTCACGCACACAAATGCACCCCCACACACATAATATATAGCATTAACTTCCCTCAATGACCTCAGCAGCAGATCCTCTTCTCTTTTCTTAAGAAGTTGCATAACTGTGTCTCACTTTCCTAAAAAATCTTCAAAATATGCTGCAGTCAGTATTCTCACCTCCTGGCCATCAGCTGGTACTGGTCACGACCGGTCACTCAGCGGTGAAGTTTTAGTTACACACTCCCTCTAGCTGTGTGCAGTTATTTCATCATCCCTGTTGCAAGATGTTGTTAGCAACGAGTCTCCTCAGCAACCGTTTGTACAACAAGCTGAATTGAAGTTGCACGTGTTTTTTTTTCTATTGGAGAATGTTTTGTTTGGATGTCAGAGAGTCACTGACTCTAAGGCTTAAATTCAGAAGTTGTTTTCGATTGTATTTCATTGCATTAATAACATTCGAAAATGTGCTTCTTACTGTGTGTATCATAACCACACCCACTCTGCTGTGATTGGTCAATCAAAAGATTGAGGTCACCGTGTGTCATTAATCCTGTACATCTCCACCTCTAAGGGACTCGTTGTATAAACAAAGCAGGGCGTAATTACAGCTGGCTGGAGGAGGAGTGCTGTCATTATTACGTCATAATGGACTTCGCTCTCGTAACCTCTCGTTCGCTGAGATTTCAAACGGGGGAGAACTTTATAAAGTAATTACTTCAGAACATGGTCATGATGAGAGACTTACTGCATCTTGGAGAGGAAGACTTAGACATTTGAAACGAATGTAAGTGAGTCGGGAGGGTTGGATTTTTACCAAAAAAATGCTCATTTTTAAAAAGAGCAATAATGGGAAAAAGGGCTGATAAAAAATTCATGAACCCTTCAGTCTAGCTCTGCGCTGTTCCACCTTGTATGTGTGTGGCTCAACACTGGCAGACTGTCCAACAGATATTAATGTGTGGATAAACAACTACATCCTCATTGGTTTATGATGCAACATAGGTGTACATTAAGTGTTTTTTTTTACAGAGTAGGTAGAAGTGCTGTTGTGTTTAAACACAACATAAACAGTGTTTTCGTTGCTCAGTAACCATTCACAAACATGGCATCCTTGTCTAGTTGAAACTTGAGGCAAGCATGTGACCTAAGATCTCACTCCTATTGCATTCTTCATGTGTCTCTCGCCCATTTGGCCCCTGGTCAAGGTCAGACAGTAGGTGGTTGATGAAGATTGAAGGGGATTATTCTCATTCTTTCATTGTGTTTGTGACTCTCGGTGTGGGAGACTGGATCGATGAGTTCTAAACCACTTTTCTCACCTGACCCTCCAAAGTCCCGGCTCCTGGGCCGTCTACTGCTGCTCCACCTGATCAGCACTGACACCACTGCTCAGGACTCATTAGCTGAACAGGAACCCACAGCGCTGCAGGCACCACAAGCAGGACTCACAGCTCCTGCAGTCGGCACACAAACTGTTTGGAAGTTTGGAGGCACGCTGACACCGAATTAAACGCCACTGTCTTGTTTGCTAATAACCGGCACCACAACTTAATCATGTATCAAGAGGTGCTAATATGATGGCAGTGGTCCACACCATGATGTGTCAGCGGTCCAGTTGGCACCGAAGCTGTTGAGCAAAAAGATGGTCCGGCGTAGAAACGAGCCTTGAAGATTCTGTCTGTGTTGCTGACTGTGTCGGCCGTGATGCGGAACAGAAAATCCCTCTGAGAGTTGTGTCTCTGCATCGGGGGAGTGGAAATGTTTTTATCAATAATTTAACGTAGAATCTCTTCGGAGTGGAGCGGAGAAACTGGTGTGTGACGAGAGGGAATTCAACTTCTGTTTTCACAGCTGTTCAATGGACGCACAAAAAAATGGGGAGGCAGGTGAAAGACTTGCGGCACAGAATGTTGCAGAGAGACAAAAAAAAGAAGCCTTTGGAGAGCTTACCAAAATGTTTGAAACCAGTTTGTTTTAAGTGGTTTAATTTCATGTTAAGGACCCTTGCTTGTTGATCTGGAAGGGTTTTGTATCAGTAATTGGGCAGGTTCAATATGGTTGCAAAACACTCCCTTATTCGTGATTGGTGGGGGTTTGTTTACTAAAAAAATATGGATTTATACTTGTCGTAAAAACATTTAATATCGCATACAGAGGTCAAGTCGCAGGCAGCTGTCACTCAAACAACTGCACGGGTGACGTTGGCGACGCGAATCCGGATCTCAAGGGAAAGACTGCCCCCTAGTGAACAATATTAGTTGAATAAATGAAACCTAGGAAAACAGAGGCGATCAATTTAATTTCCTCAGGGGACACACTTTACAGTGGCAGATTTAAGGGGCCATCAAGCAAAAATTCGAGCGAAAAGTATAAAATCAAGTCATAAAATCAATTTAATAAGATTTTTTTAAAAAGTACTGTTTTTTTTGTTTTTTGTTTGAAAGAAAATCTGATGTAAAAGCTATTTTCTCCATAGTGAATTTATGGTCATTATATACTTGATGACAACATCAGAGTATAAATGTCCTATAACAAAAAACATACAATCATATCTAGAGAGCAGTAAGGAATAGAAAATACTATTATAAGTATAGAACAATATATCAATTTAGGTCACATGTATTTTAAACAAATCCCAGATTATTAAAGGACAGTGAAATATTTCTTCTTACATATTCACAAGCTTCAATTTAAAATAAGGTTTTTTCTAACGCAGAAAAGGTTGAATAAAAAGGGTTCTGGAATCGACGTTGCATCATCAAGAAAGTGAAGCTTGAGGCAGGTTAACGTTGCCATGGAAACTTCAGAAAACATGAAATAATGAATTAAATGCAACCCGTGTTTTTCAACTAAATCCCAGTTTCTGTTGCGATCGAGCAGGTTTTGGGGCAGTGCTGTTGTCAGGGTAACAAGGATCGGTATCATAGATTTTTACACTGACGCGAGCATGACCTGCAGGCGGACATCGTTTAATAATGTTATTGATCTCTGAGCTGCAACTAACAGCGGCTCGCATGCACGTGCGCGCGCACACGAGGCAACGACGATCGATAACAGCCAGAGACGGATAGATAACACATAAGCATTCACAAATGAAAGTAAAGTTGCGCAATTACTCTTAAAACTCACACGTTTAAAAAGCACTGGAGTGAACACGTGTCAGAAGAAATGTTTTTTTGTATTGGGTCCACCTTTATATTTCATTAGATTAAAGTGTGGCCCCCGCGAGTTCATAGTGACACCATTAAACTGTGGAAATGTTTCTGACAGTAAAACATTCTTTTTAACTTTTTTATATTATTAGTTCAACTCTAAATATATATTTTTTTATTTTTTAAATAAAAATAAAATAAAATAAATATAACATGAAATAATTTAAGATTAATTCAGAACTTCTTTGGCCCCTCAAAAATGTAACTGCATATTCAATTTTGTTAAATTTACAATATCTTATCTGTAATTAAATAAAACGTATATTTAGATATACGAATTACAATGTTAGTAATTAAGTAAGTAAGTAATTTAAATCATTTTCTTTCTTTTTATATTGTTACCTTTGAATAATGTTATTTGCAGCATGTATTGTCCTGCTCTATGCTGTGGTGTATTGTGGTGGGAATGTGTCCAAGAGGAGTGTCAACAGGTTGGACAGATTGATCAGAAAGGCCGGTTCTGTGGTTGGAATGAAGCTGGACTCACTGGTGACAGTTGCTGAGAGGAGATCATTGAACAAACTACTGTCCATCATGGATGATGACAGTCATCCTCTGAACACTGTCATCAGTGAGCAGAGAAGCAGGTGTAGTGCACGAATGCTCCTTCCCAGATGCAAAACAAATGTTAGTTTGTTATTTTCTTTATCTTTAGACTTAGATTGTATCATCTTGGTCTTTCTCTTTATTTCTCTTTGTTCTTGTTCTTATTTTAATTTAGATTTATTTTTTATGAAAAATTGCTGTGGCTAGTTGGAAAAAAATATTTTTTGCTTTCTACTGCATATCACACAACTGTTGACTGCAGCACAGATCTGTCACCCGTGTTATTTACATGAGGAGATATTTGCAATTAAAAATATATTTGATTCCTCAAAGGTCTGCATCGGTCGATTAAAAAAAGCGAAATGTAAAGGAATCAGAAGTGAGGAGGTCCAAGTGAAGAAGGTTTCAGTTCTAATGAAGCAAACACGTGCTGACCAACTGGACCACTTGAACAGCCAATCAAAGAGCTGAGATATAATGGAGAGAGAACACACAATGTTTCGGCAGAAGTTCAAGAGACGCTTCACAACCCACTTTGATCCAGAGACACAAACACACACAACAATAGAGAAAGCACGCAGGAGTGAACACACAACCCGTGAGAGGTCGATGCCCCCTGCTGGAGCAATTACACTGTGATTTGTCCGTGTGGGACTTCATTCCATCATCGATGCTTTTGAGGTCCTCAAGACGCTCACCGTCACCGAGCAGCGGTTATTGGAGTCAATGAAAATAATGTTCACCTGTGAAGGATGGTTGAAGTCAACGCTCTCAGCGCTGCCTGCTGGGTGTTTTGTAACCGTAATGGAAAATCATAACGTTGATGAAACAACATCCGGAGACCATGTTACACATCATAAATCACGCAGGAGAACTCTGGAGGTCTGCTGGTTCCGCCCGAGCGAACGGTTTGATCTCGACAACGAGGCGTTTGATTGAGTTTAATGAGGGGGAGCGTGACGACCCTTGTTTCCCTTAAAAAAAAATAAAAAAAAACTTGTGTTTTTTTTAAAGCGTTCCACAGATGACATTTTGTCTCGGAAGTTTAACTTGAAGCATAATTCTGAGCTGGCAATTTTTATTTATTTATTTTTATACTTTCTGTCGTAGCCTTTCCCATAAAAACGTGTCTTACGTTTACGTCTGTTGGTCGACATGCAAGCACATCTTGTTGTCATATAGGTTTGACAACAATGTCAAATTCAAGCATCTTTAAAGTTTTACTTTCCGATTGCAAAGGGGTTCCCAAATGAAGCCCCCCAGTTAAAGGGGTACACAAGCTGTGTCGGCATCACATTCACGGACCAACCTTCAGATAAAAACATCAAAATGTATTTTTTAAAATATCTATTATGTTTAAAAATGTTTGTTCCACTTTAACACAAATGAGAAGAGCGTCTTGGAGTGTCAAGAGTCTAAAGCAGGGGTGGACAATTATAAATCTTCAAGGGCCACATTCAATCTGTGAATGTTGTTAGGGGCCGTCAAGCAAAAAGAAAGACGAGAAAATCCCTCAAAAAGGGACATTTGTCATTATGGCCGTGACATTTATTAAGCTAAAGAAGCTGCAATTTTATTCTTGTATATACGAGGTTTTTTTTTTCAAAACATTTCTTCAACTAACTTAAAACAAATGTTTTGAGGGATTAATATATACACAAAAAATACACACAAGAAAGGGGGGGGGGAGTAAATAAGTGTGAAAATGTAAATGAATAATAAATACAAAATACATTTGTTAATGCATTAGAACCATTTATACATGATCATACTTTGACTTTATGAGGGCCGCATAAATACAGTCAAAGGGACGCACTTTGCCCAGGTCAGGGCTAAAGTTAAAGCTGGAAAATTTGTGTTTAATTAATTCCATATTGGTACGTTTTTGCAAATAATTGTATTAAATTAGTTTGAGTGTGATGAGATGATTTTTTTTTTATTAATTTAGATTGAGGTTTAAAACCCAACTTTTTATTTATTTATTTTCAGTGAGTGGTAATCGGGTGCACCGGTCGTTTACTCAGAAGCATTTGTAAAGCGCATTGGGTCACGTGACGACATCAGGGGCCCCCCTCCACAGTGTTGAGATACAGACGCTCAGATTGTGGGTCTCCTCGGGATCCCCCCGCTGGGGTTTGATCGACGGCCCGTGTCGCTCTGCCGGCACCAACAAGGCGTTTCATTGGGTTTAATGAAGTGCAGCGGGGCCACCAGCCCGAACCTCCCCACGTGCTCACGAGCCAAGACCCGAGTGCGTCGGTGAGGGTCTTCGGGGTCTCGCGGGTCAAATGACAAGCTTTGTCGGCCGCGCCGAGGTTTGTTTTTTTTTTGTCAAGAACCTGGACCGGCAAACTTCTGGCACATCAGCAGGAAGTGACAGTTCCAGCTCCTGTCATCGACTTTAATTAAATTCAAATGAACTGAGCAGCAGGAAGTCAGCGAGTCAGAACCACAGACTTAAAAAAAAAAGTATTTAAAAAAATACAATTTACACTTTTTTTTTCCTAATGCTCTAATGGGCAAACAAGTTACTAGTCTCTTTTATCTTTAAACAATACTTCACTTTGTAAAGCATGGACCTAAAATATCAGTACATTATTATTAAGTTAAACTAAAGTTGTCCTACACTTTTAATCCATGGTTGATGTGTAAATTATCAAGGCTCAAGTGATCCAGAATTAGATCCAGTTATAAATCTTTGATCCGGTTCACAAATCCTCATTTGTGTCGCGGGAGTCGAACCACGGACCCCCTGCAGTGAGGGCTGCTTTCTCTCCCGCCTGGGGATCACCGAGACGCGTCTAATCCTCTTTTGATGAACTTGGATAATGGACCTTCTTGCAGGAGGATCTGGCTCCGCTCTCGGTCCCGCACACGACCCAGTCCACGCCCCCTCGAGGACCCTCGGGCTTAAATCCTCCTCTCCGGGGTCGAAAACTTAATTTTTTTTTCTTTCTCTCCAGAGGACCACATGTCTCCTCGCAGAACCCTCTTCACGTCCTTCATCACAGTGGGCCGGGACTCGGTCCTGGACCGGGTCAACCCGCCGCTTCTCCACGAGGACTTCCACGCTCTGCTGCAGCGGGACCGGCACCGGAGTGAGTCCTCCCTGGGCGGCAGCGACCCGGCGTGTGCCATCGTGGAAGTCCGGCTTGGACCCGGATCCAAGGACGAGCTTCACTTCCTGCGCCCGGACCAGAGCGCGCTGGATCGGGCGCAGCGGCGGCGGAGACTCGCGGCGAACGCCCGGGAGCGGAGGCGGATGCTGGGCCTGAACGTGGCCTTCGACCGGCTTAGGAGCGTCATCCCGAACCTGGAGAGCGACAAGAAGCTGTCCAAGTCAGAGACCTTACAGATGGCGCTCATTTACATCGCCACGCTGAGTGAGATTCTGGAAACACCTGTAGACTCTGACTCCTCAGAGGATGGAGCGTCTGAGGACCCGGAGGACCAACGGGGGTCCAATCAGGAGGCGCGGAGGAAAAGCGGAATCAAGTGATGACTTTACCCAGAACTTTTACCACGTTTAACTGCTTTGTCAAATGAAGTTTTATTTAAAATAAAAAATATTTTCATGTAAAGGTATTATTTTTCTTTTTAACCTTTTGGCCACTTATTCTCTCTTGTATGTAAGTAAGTAAGTAATTCTTATTTGTATAGCGCTTTTCTAGACCAGGGTCACAAAGCGCTTAAAGAATCAAAACAATACTCAATAAAGTATATACTTTAAAGGGCAAGATAAAACTGATAATACAACAGGAGTTCCAGAAAATCAAGGAAAAGCCTGAACAAATAGAAACGTCTTAAGATGTTTCTTGAAGGAGTCAGTATATCATCAAACACAGAGAGAGAGGAAGATCGTTCCAAAGCTTAGGAGTAACAGCCTGAAAAGATTTCTCTCCTCTGGTCCTGAACCGTGTGCGAGGAACCATAAGTAGATTCTGATCCACAGACCTCAGAGCCCGAGCTGGGGTGTAAGGCTGGATCAGATCAGTGATGTAAGGAGGAGCCTGACCATGAATAGCTCATAAAGTAAGAACCAGAATTTTAAAGTTGATCCTGAAAGAAACTGGAAGCCAGTGAAGAGTTTTAAGGATCGGAGAAATGTGAGTTCTTCTACTTGAATTGAATTGAATTGTGACATACAAATGATTCTGTACCAGCGACGGGCGAGCCAATAAAAAAAAGGAAGTGAAATATTTAGTCAAAGTATCAACTTTTATTATTTTAAAAGTATTTACATGTAACAAAGACATAAACGTACAAAGCATCTCTGCAGGATCACCAGTTTCTGTCTGACAAACTCCGGGCAGCTTAGAAAATGAAAAATAGATTCAGAAAAAGCGTACTTGTCTAACTGTCAACTCGACTCCACTGACCCCCCGACTCGACGGCCCCTCCTCCGCAAAAATCAGATTCAAATATATTTACAACTACTCTGTACAAAAACTCGTCCAATCAAGCTAAACGTTGGATAAAGCTGTAAACGTTGACAATGTGTGTGTATGTGAGTGTTTGTTTTGCAGAAACTTTAAGAAGCAGATTTTTTATATTCAACAATAAACCTCCACATAATTTTGGCTTCTGAATAAGGAAAGAAAACATCTGCATGTTCACGTTAATCGTTTGAAATGAGGAAAATAAATACATTTTCAAAATGTTTTTTTGTAATTTTTTTTGGAAAAAGCATACTTTTAACTTTAACATATATTTTAGATTGAAATACTTTTTTTTATCTTAAGCAAGCCTGGTTCTGTCGTTTCTACTGTTTATTTCATGTTAAAAATTGTCAGCTAAAACTTCCCAAATGGTGTCATGTTAAAACTGGGATCTATCACGTGTCTTTTTCCCCAAAAGAGATGGTAGAGGTCAGGGGTCACTGTTCAGTAAACCCTCCGTTTGTGTCTTCATGTTTCCAACTGAGAATCACCCAGACACTCGATGACACAGCAGGGCATCATCACTCTCTTACAAGAGGTGATTAGACGCGCAAGTTCGGTCTCGAGCCTCTGGAGTCAACGTGAGGAGGAAACACTTTGAAAATTCATTTAGATTCTGCAGGCAAATGTTCTAATTAGAGTGTGTGTGTATGTGTGTTTTAGCAGTGCTCCAGGTATTCAATGACTCGGGAAATGGACTTCTGTCCGGCTGTGCCGATGTCGCACTGTGGGAACACCAAAGGTTAAAGGTCAGTAGGTGATATTGTTCTGGTCCTGGACCGGGGAAGCCAAACTCACCGTCAGGTTCATGAAATTGAGGAACTTCACCAGCATCTCCGTCATGAGGGAGAAATCTCCATTGGGGAGGTTGTCTCTGACGATCTTCACGATCCCCTGCAGGACAGAACACAAGCGAGTTAGAGCTGAGGGGGGCCGGAAGGAAGCAAAGCCTTCGTATCTCTGGACTCACCGGGCTTCCCTGGACGAGGCTGCCCAGCAGCAGTGCCGTATAGGACGCGACCATGCTGTCCTCCATGTGCTTCCCTGCGTGCTGCAGAGCTGCAATACAAGCATGGTCATGAGTGCCGACAAACAAACACCAGCCCATGATGACGTACCTTTGTTCAGGTCCAGCTCCTCGTGTTCCTCCTCCTTCTCCGGCTTCTTGGGCTCCTCTTGGGGTTTTTCAGAGACGTCTTTGGCCACCCACTGGATCTCTCCGCCCGTCTCCTGCCACTCACCGCTCTGATCCAGTGCAGGTTTGGGTGGCTCCTTAATGAGGTCATCAGTCTGTGCCTCCGCGATGATAGCAGCTCGCTCCCGCTGGAGAAACAACTGAAGACACACAAGTACACGTTATCCTCAAACTGCAAATCTTTTCTTTTTTTTTTAACCAACAATTCTAACTAAGACTAACTAGTTTCCATCCTACAAAAAAGGGTTACAAAAGACCAGACCTGAACAAGTGCTGAAATGGCAGTGAGTGTCCCGGTTTCGACCGTGTCATGGTTCTGTGGGCCGGGCAGGATGGTGGCGTCACAGGGACCCTGACTCTCCTCTATCTCCATCTCCATCAAAAAGTACTTGTTCCTGGCGCTGTACTCCACCAGATTGATCAGCAGACCGAGACCCTGGACACGATTCAATGCGTCGTCAAGACTTCTCAGGACATGAGGATCGCGCCGTCGCACCGGACACTCACCAGGATGCGGATGTCGAACCTCTTCTCGGCCGGGAAGTGCATGGGGACTCTGAACACGCATTGGAGGGCCGTCAGGATCATGTCCGGCTGCTCTCCCGTCTTGGTGCTGCCCCACTCTGAAAAATCGTCAACACAAAGTTGTCTTCACTTTTGCTGACGTGCTTGTAGGCGTGTGTCCGCACTGACCATTGTCATGCGTCAGGTTGACCAGGACCATGATGATGGCCCTCATGCTGTTCTCCAACGCTTGACCAACCACAACGCGATCTGGGTTCCTCTGCGTGCTGTAACGTTGGATCATCTCCACACACGCCTTCAGGGCTCTGGGGAAGACGTAGTGGAGTCAGATCAAGACAATTGTGTCACAGTTCCCAATTATACGGACATGTCAACTGAGGACCACTGTGGCTTGTTTCTAAACAAATCTACCAACTCTAACCCTAAAATACACCGTCACATTACTGCAGGTTTAAATATATTGTAGCAAGCCTGAGTCAGGACTTGCAAAGCTCCTTGTCATTGTTCACACTGATTCAACAAGATGAATTATTCAAACAGCAGGTAAACTTCAACACAACCACAGCACTTAAGGGGAGGCACCACTTTACCCTAGACGGTGTCAACAAAGCAGTGAACTCCCATCATACTTTTTGGTTGCTACAATACTGCTTTTAAATTTTATGCATGTTGCTTTGTCAAAAGTGATCGACAGCGGTGATTGTATGCCTGGGCGGCAAAGCATTATGTGAGCTGTTCAGGTCACCGTGACTGAGAGAGGGATGGCATTTCATTATCAATGTTAAGTTTGTCAATTCAAACAAATGTCTCAATTCTCGAGTATAAAAAGAGAAAAGTGTAAAAGACAGGTGGTGAAAACCTTAATTTGGACCCCATTCTGTCAGCAAGTTTGTGTGGGTGTGTGTGTGTGTGTGTGTGGCCGTACAACACAAAATTAACCCGTTGGTTCCAGAGGTTAATCCAGTTATCAGAGAACAGCTGGAGGTTCAGACTGAGGTTGGTGTGGCTCTGTAACACAGCCATTCTTTGTTGATCTGTCCTCGTCTGCCGGGGCGATGGTCTGGTCGCCCCGGAGCTGAATAAATCTAATAATCAGGTTTACTACGACCAAGTCCTGCACTCAGAGGGAAATCAATTAAATTTTTTTCCAGTTAAATCTTAATTTTTTTCCCCTAATGACATGAATATTATTTCTTCCTCCGACTGTCCGAGCGCCCCGCTTGAGATCTACACTGAAGGACCCACACTGAAGTGACATAGAGAGACGAGTGTGGATCACTTTCACGGTGGACAGAATGATCTCTATCTCTCCGTGTTCAGCTGTAGCGTGGGGTCAAATGTCATTGCTGTGACTGACAGCAGGAAGTCAAAAGATTCAATATTGAGAATAACCACATGCACACATAAACAATGAGGACCGCCTGAGACTTTAGCTTTAAAATGAGAAGAACCACGAAAGGGCATTGACTCACTTTGCACACGACACAATAAGGGAAGAGTCCTTGTAGGCGATCAAATAGCCCTGGTTCTCTGGGTTGTGGACAGTCACCTGTTTAAAATATTATTGTCTTTATTCATCCAAGGAAGAAAAAATATATATACATGTTGCCATGTAACACGATCCAGCACAGAGAACATCATCCTCAGACTTACGCTCTCCAGAACCCTCAAGCATCTCTCAGCTCCCCACAGGGACGACACCAGCTTCTCCTCACTGCCTGCCCGCTCCAGGCTGTCCACGCACTCTTTCACTGAACAGATACACAATCCATGTCAAATCTCACACAACATTTTGAGTCGTCTGAAGAAGAAGCTGGTCTGACCTTTGTCCACGATGTGGTCAAGGCCTCCCAGTAGGCGCAGCTCCTCCTTAAACCAGTCTCCTGCTCGCTTGGAGGTCAAGGATAATAACGTCTCCATGGCCAAGTGACCCGTCTGAAGGAGGGATGGAAAACAACATCTTTACATTTTTAACCTCACACAATTACAGTCCCTTCATTTTGTCTTCCAGAATGTCATAAACAGAGTGAACTCCTCTGGACCCAGAACCTTCACCGCATATGTCAAACTGCAGGCAAGGGGGGCAAGCCGGACAATTTGCCCAAATCAAAGTGGATTCATGTTCATGTTGATATATAAAGATGCCAGTGTTAAAGAAAAGAAGAGGGGACAAAAGCTTATACAAGTCTACAATTACACAGAGACGTCCAAAAATAAAAAAGCGATGTTGAAGGAAAGGAATTTGCTTTGTTGGTGTTTTATCTCACCGTGATGTTCTGCAGGTCCAAGTGTTTGTTGTGCACTGTGTCGCAGAGTTTTCGGATCTTCTCCTTCATCTTGGCGATCTCTCGTGCGCTCAGCTGAGAGTCCGTCACCGCCGCGCTGTTCTGATCCAGGTCCAGCTCCAGGAGGCGTATCATCAAGTCTAAGCAGGCCCGGTCCAGGTCCATGTTCAGCCGGTCCCGGCTCAGGATGTACATGAGGGAGGCGGTGCACATGGCCAGGTTCTGAGTTGGAAAGATCGTCATAGAGGCGTCATGGTAGGCGGATTAATAAACATGAGGCATTTCTTCCTTGTGCTGATCGTCTCATGATTGATTTCAAAATCACACCTGGTGTTGTGGGGCATCATTAAGCGTTTTAAAGACTTGTGCGACTTTCCCTCGGGCACGGAGGTGCATCCTGAAGCTGGGCATGGCACAACGCGTGGCCAGACTGATAACACTGGACAAGAAGAAAATGTTTTTTAGGGACCGAGTCATTAAGACTCATCAAGCCAGGCCTTGGAGTCTCACCTCAAGCAGCGAGTGTTCAGTGGCTGTCCACTCTTCAAACCCGTAGCTAGATACTCAAAGTCGTCTGTGAACTCCTGGTTCTCTCCGATCTCCACGACGTCATTGAAGTCCTTCACTTGTCGGACAACCGTGTACAGCTGAGACACCAGACGTAGGTTAGTGGTTTTCAGTGTCGGAAAGAAAGGATATGAACTCGCACCTCTTTTCGTTTTTTGGGACACTTGAGAATGGGGGCATTGTCGACCTTAGTGACCTGTGGAGGAGGGGGCGGAGCCTTGAACAAGCCATCGTCCTTGTTTTTCTCAGCAGGTGCTTCAGTAGATCCTCCTGCTGACGCCAACTCCTGCGGAGAAAAATGGATTTAAAAACCCAGCTCCATCGCCGACTTGCTTGGAACAACGAAGGTGCGTCTTTACCGGGACCGTCTGAGATCCAGAGGAAACGGGTGTTGGTGTCTCCTCTTCAGCGACAAGCGTCCAGTGTCTAGCATTGTACACAGCTTTGGTGGGAGACTGTCAAGAAAACACACCATCACTTTTAGCTCATCACATACACACCTAATGACTTGTTGTATGGCTCACCTATTCATACAATTCATTACATCTCAGTTGCTGACAAACCACTGATGGAAAAGCAAGTCAAGTACTGTCACTGCTAACATTGTTGACATTATAAAATCTATGTGAACTTGCTTCAAAAGGTCCACTAACGGCAGGTTACCGTAGCTGCCAGCTCAGCAAACACCTCAACAATCTCCTCTCCGGATAATTAGCATCAAAGGTTTCATTGGTACTAAATCAGCCAAAAGGTTGTTTTTGCCAAATTCTCATCAGCTTTATGATTCAAAAATATGGTCTCGGGTTTCCTAGGGTCATGCACACACACACGCGCTCATCCTCGGTTCATCACTTGTCTGCTGTGTGCTTTGCCAAACCTGTGGTTGGTGGTTACCACAGCAATAATAATGAGAGACAAAAGAGGATGTGATTCTGGGGGTAGGGGCTTAAAAAGGTTCGGGGAGAATCACAGCAGGATTTATCATCAAAAACAAAAGGAGATTTCTTGGACGAGTCCGATATAAAGTCCCTTATGTTTATTGAAAACCACAGATGGACAGCAGCTCTGTCCCCCAACAGCTACGCAGTGTGGGGCGGATTGAAATGAGAGACGATGGTGCTCAGCCAATAAACATACTTTTTGCTTGTGCAGGGCATTGTGGGAAGTCCACTAAAAGCAAAATGGAATTAATACTTTGCTCAGAACTTGTTCGGCTGCATTTTCAGAGTCAAAAAAAGATGGATGAATGTATAGATGGTTGGGGGGAAAAAAGGGAAGTGGCCCTTCTTAAAAGATAGTCACTACGACCTAATCAAGTGGGAGGAGTATTGGCAAGAAACTAGCAATACAATAACAATACAATATACATTGATATATTGCGATACTGTAGAAACAAGGAAATATTTGTAGTACTTGACTCTAGCGTAGCTGTAGCTACTTAAGTTTATTGAAATGCTGCTGGAGTCGGGGGTATACTCTCGTCCCCAGTAATGTTCCTTTAGCTGTGTAGGATGTAATCCATCCAGCAGCTGAAAGTTTAATTGCAACACTAAAATGAAAATAATATTTGCATGTTAATTGTGAATAGAAAATCGAATTAGCTCATTTTATACACATTTGAATACATACTTAAAAAAAATGATAAAGTGCTGTTGAGTACCAAAATTGCATCTAGGATAAAAAACATTTTTGCGATATTTAATTGTATACAATATTTTTTTGTAAGCGCCTAATAATCATGAATATTCAAGTTAAGAAACAAAAGTTTTGAGTCAAGTCAGACTGAATCTTAATCTTGGCGATAACACCAATGAGTTCCCAAATCTCCTCAGAAACTTGTCGTCCACAATCTGGTCCAGAGTCGTCCCTTCTCGTCTGATATCTCCCAGCACACTTACTGTAATTGCATTTCTGTTTCAACAACTGCGGGTGGGGGTTATTGCTTTTATAATAAACTGGGTCCACCCACAGCTGGGGAGTCGACACAGACAGCACGTTTATTAACGAGACGAGCGGGAGGCAAAAGTAGATACGAGGTGGCAAGAGACAAATTATTCCGCTGCGAGGAAGGACCGCTTGTGTGAGAGGAAATCGGATGCATTGGCATATTGTGCTGACAAAACCGCAATTATCCGTCAGTGAGCACGATACAAACAAACTGAAACTGGACCAGTGCCCAGGGTTTTGTTATGGAACGCGGAGAAACAATTATGCAAAGATTGAGAAACATAAACGTAGTTATGAGTGTGTGTCTGTGTATGTGTGTGAGTGTGTATTGGCAAAGCTGAGATCCCAGAGGTTCAAATTACTTTGGGTAACATGGATGGACTAATGACAAACGTGGGCCTCAAACTGTGGAACAAATGTGTGGCACTATTGCCCCCTGCTGGTGGCACTCCACTGCCTGTAGTAGGAAAGAAAACGCTGCATTGCCATTAAAGCCTCTCCTTTAACCAAGCTACAAGTGGAACAGCTAATTCTACAGAGAGAAGAAACACAGATATCACACCCACTTTGTGTCATCGATTGGACTACAAAAGGCTGCAGGGCAGTTAGCGGATCAATGGGCTGATGAATGGACGAGACATTTGTGCTCCAACGAGGGACTGAGGAGCACGTTGGTCAATCCTAAGTTAATCTAAAATGATGAGTCACACATGCACAGTAAAGCACAAACACAGACCGTCTACTGACCTTCTTGTGGGCGCTAAAGATCCTCCTGAATGTGTCAGGATTCTTCGCAAGCGGCTTGCTAGGTGGTGGCCTTGAGGTGCATCCAGCCAAAACCATGAGACCCTCTTCTGAGAAGTCCAGGACATCTGTGGAAGGGAGCAGTGATCAGCAGAAGCAGAGAAGATGTTGCAATGTCATGATTTCATTTGCCTCGTACCTGCTATTGTCTCTTCCCTCGCCACGGAGTTCTTGGTCTCCTTTAGTCTGGGCGGTTCAGAGTCCTGTATCCTCTGGACAGTATCCACTGGCTGAGCAGCATCTTCAGCCTGCATTTCCATGGCAGCTGCTGCCATCCGGTCTTTCCTCCTCTGTTTGCAGCGCCCGTCCTTCAGCTGTTCACCTGCTTTAGCGGCCTCATCGTTTGCGTCGTCAAAGCCAAAATACTTGATCTTGTAGGTGGAGGCCCCGTCCGAGTTCCCCTCAGTGTTGCTTAAAGTGTCGGACTCGTCGAACCCAAACAGGTCTAGTTTACTGGTCTTCTTCGACTGACTCTCGCAGGACCTGGTGGACGACAAAAATTCAGTTTCAGTCAATATAAAACCTTGCTTTAGAAAAATAACAAACACTTTCAAGGAGAAACAGGATGTTATGGTCCAGATTCAGCTGATAAGACGGCATGTGGAATCAAAGCCTGTCACGAGACAATCCAGGAAACCTGTGCAATCCTAAACACATGCGTGAAGGCCCATCTCGGTTAGTCAGGTTTTCATGGCAACCCGATTCAGACTAAACCAGACATCTTTCATAAGTTTGTTGCTTTGAAACTAGAAGAGGCATTACATTCTCGGCTTCAAACATAAAGTTGTGTGTGCCGTGCCGACTTGCTTATATGAATGCAATGCATATGAGCAAATCGAGTGCTGGTTTCACAGATTGTGTTTTTCTTTCATGCAAATATACAGTAATCTATTTTTTGGTCCAAAACTGTTGCCAGGTTAGGATCTACCAACAGACCACCGTATTCACAAGTTGATATGTATACTTAAAAAAAAAAAAAAAATTGCAGAAGTAGCAAGTAAAGTTAAGAAATTTATACAAGCTAGAAAATAATTATTAAACCATACCTTACATTTTCAATCAGTTTAATATCACACTTTTAGCATAATATGCTTTTGTGAGTCAGTTGGAAGGAACCACACACAAGTGCTTCCACAAAACGCTCTGATCTGATGATGTGAAAGGATGGAGGGATAAGCCATATCTCCATTTAATATAGTCCAGTATCAACTTGTTGGTTTTTCATGATTAGATTTTATTAGTTAGGTAATGAATATTGTTGCAAAGCTCACATTACTGGTCAGGGGTAACCATATTACAACATTAAAATATAGCATCGACCTCAATAATAATTATAATCATATAATCTCACTGGAGTTACCAAACATGAGGGGCGAGAAATGCACAGACCATTACATATCCTAAAGTTCACGTCTGGAATCTCCGATAAAAAGCTAAACACCAATTACAAGCAGCAGATGTCTGAATGTTCATTTAGCTGAGATAAGAGAATACTCTGAAACATTAAGCACCATGTTCGGTCTTGTAGCGACATAAAGAGTGGTGACTCTTATCACCTAAAAGGCTTAAGCTGTACAAGTGTCATGTTGGTGCGATTACAGTCGTACTAACCACATCAGTCGGATATAACAAGCAGGCAATAAACTACATTTTATTTGGCCTGTCAGTTTGAGATAAAACAAGAGAGTTTGATATACAGTGTCTTCATTCTCAAAGGCCACTAGAAAGCACCATTTGCCTTATAATCCTACTACTAGCTCAATGGAACCAGTCATTGTTTAAGACTTTTTTATGCAATTGTAAGGCTTTAGAGAAGATTCATTTGTTTTGATGATTGTTTCACAAATGTATCATGATGGGTCATTAATGCTAGCATAATGCATTATATGTGAAGCCTTCATAGAAAGCGTAACCAGAGTTTCTTCGCTCAAGCAGAGTGATCTTTCATTTTCTACATTCACTTTGTACCAGGAGCTTTGTTTAAGGTCAGAAGTTGTGTCAAGTTTCAGTGGGACTTCAGGCTGCATAGTACAATGTTAATCTACATTTTTTTTTCGGTCTTACAAAACAAATAAATAAACCACATCAATATAGTTCATCTACTATAATTATATACTCTCCAGTATAGTCCAACTGTTGAAGCAGCCAATATAATTATCAGACTTGTTAGTGCTGTGCCTTCACTTTGCAAAAGGTTGTTAATCGTGCTTGTAGTTTCAATTATATTGCTTTTGCTGGGATTGACATTTCACTAAGAATTCATTGATTAGTCTGAATTATTTGAAGAGGTGAAATCCCTTTATAGCAGGCGTGCACCAACACATCCCTCCACAATGACAGTCTTGCTTCACTTTTTCACAACATTTCATCAATTAAATCCAGACATCTTAAAAACGGCATATCAGCCATGCTGGACCCAATTAAATAATTTAGCTATTGGACCGGATCAGTTAACCTTTTGACAGAGAAAGTGGCCTATTGGTTTATTTTCCCAAACAGCTGGACCAACTTAAACATAATTTCTGTGATCCTCAATAAAGTTGTAAATGTATGTGCATTAAAGTGAAATCACAAACTATATAAATGCAAAGTTCTACTGTACTCTGTACTGCCACCACAAAATCTCATGTTGTGTTTTTCAACACTGGCAACTGATGAAGTGAACTAATGACGTGCGCAAACTTACCACACTCAGTACTGAAAATTGCTTTTGGTGCGAGTCACCACAACGCTAGGCGCACATATGCCACAAACCACGACCACTTTTGGTGCAGGTCTGGGGTTACAGTTCTGTGGCATGTTTAGTCATAATGTCTAAAGGTTAATATCATCATTTATAGATTATAAGACAAGAGATTAGTATCTGACTGGGAGGGAAAATAGTATTCCAATTATAATTTTCTGGAACTCCTGTGTTGTTCTCAGTATTATCTTGATCTTTAAAGTATATTCTTTTTTGAGTATTGTTTTGATTGTTAAAGCGCTTTGTGACCCTGGTATGGAAAAGCGCTATATAAATAAATATTACTTACTTACTTATAATAAAGTCTCTGTAGGATCAAAATATTAAACTACGTGCAGCAATGATTTGAAGTTGAACAATTTTCATATTGGTGAAGCGGAAAATGTTGGAACGCCAACATTATTACACAATATATTAAACTGCACATGGATGTCCAAGATTATCAAAAGTGGAGCGAAAAGATACTTAAAATAATCTCATGATTTGGAATGAACGCCACTGTGGTTAAACCTACTGAGCCGCGAATCTAGTTACAACCAGTGGAATGATAAGAAAAACATCACGATTTATCAGTCAACAAACAACAATTATATGCAGTGGAACTTTAACTTAGCAACAAGGTGATTGTGGTTGTGAATTGGAACAGCCAGAACCAAATGACTAATTTGATAGTGACAGTTTGTTCTGTGTGAAATCTTAGGTTAATAATGTAGCTGGGTTCCCCCCAAAATCCTTTAAAAAAAGTTTGGATCAAATTCTTACCTCTGTTCCTGGTTCTGTTCTCCCTTCTTCCGCTGCCACCCTTGTTCCAACGAAGCACCAGAACCTGCCCCGCTTCCGACACTGGAGGGAGTGCTTTCATTGCTGAACTCTGTTGAACTTCTTCCTTGAATGGTGACATTGAACATGGACATGGATGACGGATGTAGAACGGTAATGTCCCTGGTTCTGCCTTCTGTTGTGTTATTACTGCCTGAGACAAACGGATCAACACTGTTTGCTAAACTGGAGAGGCTGCAAGAGTCGGAGGACTTGCTCTGCTTGTTGGGCCTCCGGTAAGTCCGACAGTTTGAGTTCCTTACAAGTGAGGCAGACGAAGACATCTGGGAAAAGTCAGATGTCTCCATGAAGTCCAGGTCATTGTTGAAGTCCTTAATCTCACTAGGGGTGTGCAGCAGTGTAGGGGAAGGGGGCTTTGGAGTTTGGGTTACTACCCGGTCCCAGCTGTTAGATCCAACACTAGCTGAAACCCAGGAGAGCGTGGGCGCAGGGTTGCGGGGCTCCTGGTCAGGAGAGGGTGGACGAAAAGCCATAATGGCATCCCAGGAGTCATAGGTGGACTCCGCTTTGGACCCGGTCTTCAGGGTGGTGGTCTGGGCCAATGGCTTTTTGTCGCTCTCAGAGGCATTCTGGTACCAGGAGTAGCTGTGTTGGTTCTGAGAGAGTGCAGTGGAACTCTGAGACAAACCTGTTCAGGACCACAACAGTTACATTCAACTCATTTAAAGCAGCTTTTATAAAGAAAAGTGGCATACACATGATTTGACACATGGAAATGTTAACTATTAGGGGAACACGCATGCACACAAACACACAAAAGTTGGGGTTAGCACCTGTTTTGGCAGGATTGTTGAAGAATCGACTGGTGTCTTCCAGAAGCCAAGACTGCTTGTGGTTACCATCTAGCCATGAAGGTCCCTCTCTGGACCCTGAATTGCCAAGTCCCCTCTGCTGATTGAACTTACTCCCTGTATCTACACACATTGTCGGCCTCTCAGCCTGCGGAGGCTCTGCCGGCTTGGCAGCGGAGGACTTGGCGCGTGAAGACACAGGCTTTGATTCCTCATCACTGTCAAACCCGAAAGGGTCGTCGGCTCCATCGTCGCTGGTCTGTGGCCTCTTGCAAACCTCAAGGAGCGAGTCATTTTTGGGTGCGCCAGCCCTCTTAGAGCCCACCTTGGCTTTGTAGGTGGTGGCTCCCCATTTGGTGCTAAGGGTGCCTCTCTTCGAGGACAGGACTTCGTCAAACTTGGATGTGCCCTCGCCCCCTTTACGGCTGTAGGTTTTACCGAATCTGGACGTCATTGTTGCCTCTGGGTCATTTCTCTGGAACAGGAAGACCATGGTCAGACACTCAGAATCAGCAGACTTGACCCACAAAATGTTTTTATGTATTTACACTTCATAAAACTACAATTAAACTTTTCATCGCCAAACGATGGACTTAAAATAACTATCACCATTTATACCACACACTCACAGTATAGTTATCTGCAAATAAAGGAGTCATAGTATGATGCAATCACCTTAAAGAATAAGAAGGATATATGTTAAAAACAAAGTTAAATATATGTCACCAAATCCTTTTATCCTCTTCCAAGGTTGGCTGGTTCGCTTTTAGCCATCGCTATCTACATGAATAAAGTGGTTTAACAGGTGATGATACATTTGTTTTCCTTGATAACACAAACTCATTTTACGGATGTAGTTTAATATTCCAGTGAATACGGGCATTCAAATTTTAAAAAAATCATTCCTACATAATATGAACAAATCAGTCCACATTCTTCTTTCATTGCCCTTTTATTATTATTACTAATTCGCCACACTTTTCAGATTTCCGTTTATTTATTTTGATATTTTCTTTTAAGCTTTGGTTGTGATATATGAGGTATATAGTGAAAGGTTTAACTGTTAGAAACAAAGATCAGTTCAGTTGTTTCATCCCTTAATGTTCTCACAATTTAAACTGTTATCGTTTACAATGATCATGTTAGCAACATTCAATCCATCATTTTTATAAAGCTTCAGCGGATCGAGTTATTATGACACGTAATAAGACAATAAGATGTTACACATCGTTTACCACGAAATATGACCGTCACGAAGGGAATAAAAAACTAAAGTGCATTCATTCAGACATTTGAATGACTTTGGAGCTCAACTATACATAGATAACACTGTGATACAATTAACAATGAAGTTATATTTGTAGCAATCTGTTTTTTTTAAGCTTTATTGTCAAAACAGAGCTAACAGCTAGCTAACCCAACACTGCCGAGTTATTATGTCGTTAATTCTAAACGTAAAGGAGGATCTAGTGGATAGTTCAGTGCAATACGTGAAGCTATACGAAATGTTTTTAATTTCCAAACATCAACATTCTTGCTACTGTTGTTTAATGAGCTTTAGCATCTTCACAATCGCCGCAGACACAGTATTGAGATAGCGGTTAGCTCACCGCTAACAATAACTGCTACTCATATGTTTGGAAAGAAACGCAAGAAAATACGTGTAAAAGCAAAAAGACACGTACTTGGTGGGATAAAGCGTCGATCCGGACAGAACACGCTCCAGACGAGGAGCAGTGGTTCAAACTCTGGGCCTTGTTCCCTGATTCGAGCTTCTCTGCTCGGTATAAACAAGGCCGCGAAGCCGGTACTGACAGGTTCGGAAGAACGCAGTCAAATCCACCGACGAGGGTTGTTGTGGGGATGCGTGGGGAATATTAGTCAAACGTAACGGAAACTTGAATTATTTGGATGCTAAATATCACTCAATTGTCTCCTCCGGGCTGCAACGAAGCTCCATTGGACTGAGCACTGTCAAACAGCAGAGGTTTGTCACGCAACCTCGGAAATGAGTCGGCACGCATTTCAAAATAAAACTAAAATAGTTTAGCCAGATTGTCCATAAAACTCTTAAAACCCAATTGTTAAAAAATAAAAACGTAATAGAAACACATTTCATAAATTTAAAGTGGCCCTTTGATAATAGATGGTTAAAACACGTGAACTTTGTTACGCTTATGGTGCTTATCTGTGGACTTTATAATCCGGAAATAACTGCTACGATAAAGTCAACTTTACACTTTAGGTTGATTAATAATATAAAATGATGCGTTCAGGCGCCAGAAAAGAAGGGTGATGAAAATATAAATATTGTCTTCTTTAATTAAATACGATTTTCTTTTTTTTTTTTAATTTGAGGAATGAAATCACCTTTCTCTGTTGTTTTTTTTACCATGCTTCATTTTTCTGCTAATTAAATGAATGCTCTGAAGGAAGATTTGTTGGAATTTGGTTGAAATGTTGTCATATATTGTAGAATGAAACAATGAATATATTCATTGTTTCATTCTACAATATATGACAACACTTCAATTATATATATATATATACACATTGTTTCATTCTACAATATATGACAAGATTTCAACCAATATATATATAAGGTAAGGTAAGGTAAAACTTTATTGATCCCTCATATATATATATATATATATATAATACAAACAAATATCAGCAACAAAGGGATGTCATCTAGATCTAAATCTTGGCCCTGGTGTTAATGCTTCTTTGAGATATCCAGGATGTGGGATACTTTAACCAGTTTAATCAACAGTCCCTTGAGAGCCCTCTTTCCGTAAGATATTTCTCAAGTCAACCGTATTAATAACTAACAAAATACTGAAAGAAGTCAAAACAATCGCTTTTTCATTTGGCTTTAAATCTGTGAAAACATTTGAAACAGTGTCTACATGCAGCTGTGCGGACACAAGGACCAGATTTGGCACTTGATCCACAGAAACACCAGCACTCAAGTGCACCATCTGAATAAAGACAGTCAATTATTAATCAGGGACTCAGAAGTTCTCTTGTCTTGGCAAGTCCTGGTCATGTCACTCATGCCTCCCTGGCTCAGGTCCATAAATCCCTGTCATCTTTAATCCCGCTGTAGACCTGACAGAGGGACTGAGTGAAGCAGCAGGAGTCCAGTAACATTTGAACAACAAAGGCTGAGAGTTTGGAATCCCATGCCAAACGCTGCACGGGTCTGGCAGAACCGGGGAATGGCTGTGAAGAGCACACTGACACCAAATCTGGCAGGAGCGGTTCTTGTCTACGTGGACAAACAAGGAGAAAAAGACAGTTAATATTTGAGCAACAGGATGTCCAATAGCCATGTGTTCATGGTGATGCTGTTGTCATGACAACTCTATAAACAACTAAGCAAGTTAGCCAACTGCTAAAAGTTTTTACAGAATGTGAATCAAGGAGGGTAAATAAATTTAGAAAGTCCAGAAAACATGTTTAATGGATCCAAAGACTGTTTTGGAATTAAATTTAATATTGTAAAGTATTAAGTCTTCTTTGACCTGTGTTTATTTGTGTTTATGTTAAAAAATACAATTCAGGCAATTACTCAATGATTGTGCCTGAACACTATTGTGAATAAATTCAATATATCCGTTCCTGGCTGTCGTATACTGTTGTCTTAATGTCGTTCCATGACCTTTGAGCAAGTCTTCTGAAATAATATTTTTAATATATTTTTTGAAGTCTGTTACAAGCCATCATTCACCCACGTTCAAGTTTCATAGTTTTCATAAGCTAAGTAAAGTATATATTAAAAAAGACTTAATTTCAAAGTATAGTTCAGTAGCCTATAAAATTCCAACCACCAGATGTCAGCCAAAATACAGCTCTACCTGTTCTTCTTCACAAAACAAACCGGAACTACCTTTATTTTGAAAACACGCACCAGAAACGAATCTTCTACATGGTTATCTGACTTGATCCTCCTGCTTGACGACATGATCCTGGCTTCGACCGTCCCGGACCTGGTCTGAGTAAGTAAAGCAGCGTGCGTCGATTGACTTATATTCACTGTAAGCCTAGAATGAAAGTTTAAAAGTTTTCAGATAAAAATGAAATATGATAAAAAGTGACGGCGTCAGAAGGCGGAAGTCGCTCGTTGTCTCTACAATTCACTTTCACCTCTGTCGAACTTTTATCAGCTGAATCCCAATAAAGCTTTATTTATACATATTTCTCAACATGGTTCATTGAAATGTGAACTTAAAAACATTAAAATGTATCATTTCAGTTCTTTTTGGCTGCTTTTTTGGTTTTTAAATTTTAAATCTGACAATTGTAGAATAAGGATAAAATAATAATCCTAAAATAGGATAAATGGTGGTCACTTATATTCGTTGTAAAGATCTCATTGAAAATGGTTTTTATGTGCTTATACATTATTCGGTGTTATGCTTAATATACTTGTTAAAGCTCTTTCCAAATCTCAAACTTTTGCTGACAGATCATTATTTGATATCTGAGACCCAATTACAGTCGATACTGTTCCTTAAGTGGTTTTTAAAGGGTTTTAAACGAGTTTTTCTTAATTTTTGTTACTTTAGGGACTTGTAAAAAGTGAATTGTTTATTTATCTTTAGGAATTGTCCTATTTTTATGTATCAATCTTGTGACTTGTTGTTATGATATTATAATTCTCGTGGTGGTGGTTGTTATCATTATTTTTTAAATGCTCTTATCACACCATTTTGGAATTTGTTGTCCAGACCAAATCGAACTCCTGTAACACCTTGTGGTGGGACAGACGGGGTCAACATGCCGTACATGGACAGACAGCATCGTAACTGCGGCTTCCTTGACATCGAGGAAGTTGAAAACAGTGGGAAATTCCTGAGGCGCTACTTTATCCTCAACGCACAGGAGGGGTCACTGATGTGGTACATGGACAACCCTCAGGTAGACTTCTTCTTCAGCGTCTCCTCTTCCACACAGTGTACTGTAATTCACACCAATACGCTAATAAAGAGGTGTTGAAATGAATATTATTAAGTCGTAACCATTGAAAATGACGTTTCTTCTTCTCTTACTGTTAACATTAATGAATGAAAATGTCTTTGGATCAGAATCTTCTTAAAGGAGCAGAGCCCGTTGGGTTCCTCAAACTCTCGTACATCTCCTTGGTAAGACACGTGGATGGAGAGTTAAATGAAAATGAACACACACTTCTTACGGCCTCTGTGTTTCTCCTGCAGGTTAGTGATGCCTCCAAGCACAGACCAAAGGCAGAGTTCTGCTTTGGTAAGTTTTGCTTCCTCTAATGTTTGGTATTCAGATCCATTTAGAACAATGAGTGTCAGTGAGTGAGGTCTTTGGTTCTGCTTGAGAGACAAGTGTATGATGATGTATGAGTTGTGTAGCACTGGTGTGATGTCATCAACGCCATCTTCATCTCTGCAGTAATCAATGCATCGGCCAGGAAGTTCTTTCTCCAGGCAGATGACAAGCAGGACCTGGTGGACTGGATCTCTGTACTCAATAGCGCCACCAAGATCACAGTGAGAACCTCAACGTTCTAGTAACTACCTTCATCTGCTTACTTTACTGCTTACTTTTGTCTGTCAAAACTATACATCAAGGCAGCTTCCATTTTTGTCCTGAACAGCTTATTTTTCACCCTTGCTGCAGCTTCTCTGCTGGTCGACTCACCCTTTCCACCCTGCCTGCACTCTCCTCTTCACCTCTTCTATTACACAAGTCTTCTAAAGTGCACAACACAAAACACCTTTTCCTTCCGCCTGCAGGCCCATTAAAAGATACAGGGATACATTTATTTTCAACAAAGTTCTTGAGTTTTCATTTCCCTTTTCTGATCCGTGTTCAATTCTTTAAAAGGAAATGGGATTTTAAAATTAAGATGTGATTGTAAACAATCTTTTGAAAAACACTCTCCAGGTCCCCAAAGTGACGGATGGCCTGGTAGGTGGATCTGAAACCCAGCAGGATCCAGGTTTTGTAATCCAGGGATCCTACAAGACTGAGATCGTCGGAGGAGTCCCCATCACCACCCGAACGCAGGTACGCACATGCATGCACGACCACATCAGCGAGCCTGCCAGGACCTGCCGCCGTTGGAATGTGTTTAGCTCTGAGTTTTACAAGCAACACACGCACAGAACACATTCTTATCCTGAGCCTTCTGTGTGTCTTGAGGTGGTGGAAGAGGACCAGGCTGAACCAGAACCAAATAGAAACCAGAACCAGTTGCCATACTTTCTGTCCAGAGAAGTTCAGGACCGGTCTGTGATTAAGACGGGCTACTGTGTCAAACAAGGAGCTGTGGTGAGACACACACACTCATAAAGAGGAACACAGATCAGCCATATATGACTCTGAGACAAATGAACACGCAGATAAAAAGGGGTGAAAATGTGGAACTCCTTAAAACAAATAACCAAAAACTCCACAAATGCAACTTAATACTTCTAAGAAAAGGAACAACCGAACATAAAGAAACTGTTTTGCCTAATATTGATTAACAGTCATTAATGTGTAAGTTAACAGTTGTTACCGTCACAATGATCTGTTTCAAATGTGTTAATATAGCGTTAAGCCTTTGTCACTACTACTGTGTTGATTAATGTGTATTATTTTGGTGATTAACAGTTATCACTTTGTTATTACAAAGTTATTACTGTGTTGATGAACAGTGGTTTCTTTATTATTATAAAGTTATTACTGTGGTGATGAAGGGTTATTACTTTGTTATTAAGTAGTTATTACTTAGTTGATTACTTGTAATTACACCCATCCTCTGGAGCTCTCCTTCGGGAAATTATACAAACCCAGTGTTTGACTGTTATTACTGTGGTGATAAAGACTCATTATTACTTTGGTATTAAAAAGTTACTGCTGTTGTGATGAACTGTTATTACCCTTTTGATTGAATGTTGTGGTGATACATAGTTATTACTGTGTTATTAGGTACTTATTACTTTGTTGATTTATTGTTATTACACCCATTTATTAAGTGTTATTACTGTAGGGATGAACAGTTATAGCTTTGTAAATAGAACGTTAAAACTGTGATAGTAAACTGTACTTACTGTGTTGGTAAACGGTTATAACTTACAATTATCATTCTGTACCTTCATTAGATGAAAACCTGGAAGAGAAGATTCTTTATTCTGGAGAAGAATTCTCTCAGTTACTACAAGTCGGACCAGGTCAGAAACATCTTTCTTCCACTTGACCTAGACAATTTTATATATATATATATATTTTATCTATTGTTTTCTCTAAATGTCTGTATTGGGTCTTTAGGAGCGAGAGCCGTTGAAGGTGATTCCATTGAAGGACGTCCAGAAAGTACAGGATGGGCAGAACAGGTCAGAGGTCAGGGCAGCTGGTTTAGAAAGGCTAATAAAAATCTAACACTATCATCCTCCAGCAGCGACACCATGACGCGGGACAATCTGTTTGAGCTCATCACCTCATCCAGAACCTTCTACATTCAGGTCCAAGACAACCCTCTCCTTGGAATCCTTCATCATCTGACTTCTGACCTTCATGTTCTTGTTCTTTTAGACGGACAGTCCAGAAGAAACGGACAAATGGATCAAATCCATCGATGCAGCAGTTGTTGCTCAGAGAGGTCCAGATAGTGTGAGTCCGTCAGTATCAGTACCCGTGTATATCACATGTTTTGATCATTTCTCTTGTGTCTTTGCAGGACAACTCCTCCACCTTCTACCTCCCTGTCATTAAGGATCCCTGGAACCAGGTATCCCCGGTTAGTCCTCAGTCTGTTTCTGGACCTCAGTCTTCCAGGTCCTCTGCACAGAGCCCTGGAGAGCTGGGAGAGTTAGGTGGACCATTCAGACAGCACCATGATGATGGTCTGCAGCAGAAAAATCCAGACTTGCAGATGACCCTGATATGATGGGAGATGTGTGAGAACCGTACCCAGATTATCTTTATTTATGTTCCACCTGCGAGCCCAGTCATTGTGAGATGTTTTGAACAAAGAGTTGTTTTTTTCTACGTGCAGATTTTTTACCTAAAAGATCTTCAGGTACTTCCAGCTTTCCTTTCTCCTATTTGTCCATCACACATGAAACAGAGTGAATCATAAAGATCCGGGCGTCGCCAGTTTAATCCTTCATGAATCATTTTCCCCAATTGCTGCTGCTGACTGCAGGTTCACCAGAGTTAGGTTGGAAAACCGCTGTGTTCCGGTCGTTGGTGTTGGTGGCAAACATCTGACCAATGCAACATTCTCAAGAAGATGGAGCTGGGTGTTTACCTCAATCGGCACTTGTAACGCTCTCTGCTGGACAATCTGAGTTACCACAGCTTCATTACAAGATGAGAAACTTTTATAGATACCAAAAATCATGCATTTACCTTTGATCATGACAGATTTGTCGTTGATTGTTAAAAATAGAAGTTCGTTTCCAATAAATGTCTTCTCATAGCAGAATCTATTACTTTTGTTTTACCATTATATGTAATTGTTTCTCCTATAGTGTGTTGTCTCGTGCCCTTTCATCAGGGCCATAAATGATTATTGTATTCATCATGAGATTGGGTGATTTTTTTTTAAAGCATTTATTAAATAAATATGTGAAACTGTGAAAAAATCCAAAAAAAATCGTATTTTCGTTTTTATTCATTTCGGATGGACCTATTATTATTTATACAAAAACAAATATTTATTTGTATTTGTGACACAGATCTTATTGAGATTAAATCATTAAATTACCATACAAAATAAATGTAAAATAAAGGTTAGGTTTATGAATTGCTTAAATATTGCCCATACTTTGTTGAAATCATATGACTCAAGTTAAACTAACAATGTCAGAGGATATTGCCATCAGGTCATTAGGAGTCGATGGATTATTAAAGTGACCTGAAGCCAGTAAATGAGTTTAAGGAATTAAAAATGTCTTTGCTTGGAAAAATAACTTGCTTGTTCTCTTCTGAAGTGAAAACATTCTCTGGTTTATCTTGTCACTGTGAGTTACAGTCAAACATTGTAAACAAGACCAAACTGTAAATCACACCGGCAGAACATTAGAGGCACGAGTTAAATTTCCGGTCGTATAACCGGGAAGTCGACAACAACACAAGTTCACGAGGAGGAACTTGGTGGGAATCCACGATGAGTCTCTGAAGTCCGTCTTCTCACTCTCCAGGCTGAACTGTACACGACTGTATTCAGTTTCAATGTTCTGTCAGCGCCTCTGCACTCCTGAGGTTCACGGAGCGGACAGGGTGGAGTCCTGGATTCAACCTTCTCAACAGCCGATCTTTCTCAGAGACCTCTCGCTGGAGGTGTTTGGAGGACAAGGTAGAGCTGACTGGAAACATGTCCAGTGGAGGAAATATGTATTTGATCCCTCACTCTTTTTTGTAGGTTTAACTAATCCCAGAGAAAGTAATGGCTGCTTGTCAAACTCAGTCACACAAGGGGCCAAAATGTTTTAACAGAGGAGGTTGATCGAAATGTATTTTCACCAAACTTACAGGAAGTATGAGACTCATTATTGTCTTTTCATCAATCTATCATAATTATTGGTGTTTTTACTCTTTTGCCAAACACTTCCATTCAATTTTCAACATTTTTTTTAATTTGATTGGAAGTCATAATGACATCCATAATCTCTGTTCCTTAACTCTTCTGGCATCTTCAAAGGTCCCCTCATCAACATCACCATTCCTGTACTTTGGGCCAACTATCCGACGGGCCACATGAAATGGCTTGGAGTGCCGGATTCTTCTTGTAATTCACCAAGAGAAATAAGTAGAACAAATGTTAAATTTTCACTGCGCACATCTCAGGAAGAATTTTGTAACACTCCTCTTTGCTTATCCTCTCAGAATCCTTCAGGTTCTAAGGTTGTCACTTGTCATCTCGACGCTTCTCTCCACAGATTCTGGGCAGGATTTAGATCCTGAGACTGACTACGCCATTCTGTAACCCTAACGTGTTTGTGTTTGTCCCAGCAGGATTTTTTAAACTCTTGCGGTGTAGTGTGTAACCAATGGTACTCTTGACTGAGATGTCTCTGCTGGCTTAAGATCAGGAACAAGCTCCTCCTGTGCTGTTGATCTCCTGCCTTTTCTTCATGATTGTTGATAAAACTTAAGATATAAACCTGAACAGAGCACCAGACTGAGGAAGAGCGACAGTCATTATGTGTTTCTTCCATTTTGTAGTTATAACATCAATAGTTCTCTACAATCTTGACCTTGATGTCCATTGACAGTTTTTCAGTCTTGCCTGAAGATTGGTGTTCGATAGTTTGAGATTGTGGACTTGTGTCTTTTCTAAAGGTAGCAAATTAAGAAAGATGCATTTCATTTAGATTACAAGGGGAAAGTAAATGGGAAAGTAGAATACATATTGTACAGTATCTGTGTCTCACGTTTTAAATAAAACAATTTCAGAAGTATAAACCATTGCTTTATTCAAGAATCAAATCAAGAAAAACAGTGAGGGATATGTATTTTCCCAACTGAACTTGTAACAGATTCACTTCACACTCAAATTTGTATTAAGAAACAGAGTTTTGTTTATTATAAAGACCAGTTTCTTGATGAGACTCCAGTATGGCTGTTTATAGACAAGAGTTTATTCTGTTTAGGAAACTTGTTTTTTTTGACAAAACCCTGGTTTGTGTGGATTCATCTTTCTTTCCATTTTTTTTCAAGTGGGGCCTGAATTCATTGTTAATTAAGAATGAAAACCCTATTTGGGTTTGTTGGGGTACAGATAAGTTAGGGGTTGAAATAACCAATCCAGGTACTGAAAGGTTGATCATCGACTGTTCAATATCCTCATTTCATCATCGTGACCTTCACACCCAAGTATTTTGATCACAAAACTCTCTGGGTTTCTGATGTTTCTCTGCTCTCGCCACACCCAGCGGTGTCAATATCATGTTTCTGCCTCAGCTGAACATAACGATTGTGAGGCCGTGTCAATAGATGACCTCAGGGGTCACATGGTGCCACAGACACTTATGTCACGGATCTTGACTGCTGTTGATCCATCATTTCAGATTGAAGATCGATCACACCGGCAAGTGACACCGCGGATGGTGGTGCTGACCCAAATGTCATGATCAAAAACTGTTACCTCACCAATTACATAATTGTCAAGTGATTCCTCCCATCAGTGACGTCAACCACGCCCCTCCAATCAGCACCATGTCCCGCAGCTCTAAAAGCATCCGAACCTCCCGGGCTCCAACACTCTCTCCTCAAACTTTCTGCAAGTTTTGGGCACTTTTTTTTTATTGTTGCACCATGACCAGGATCCTCCTTCTGTGCGCGCTGAGCGCCCTGCTGTGCCATGGCCTGGGTGAGGCCCGGGTCACCAAGCGTGCCGCAATCGGGTGTCCAGAGAGGTGCAACAAGTCCGAGTGCGCCCCGGTGCGCGCCGACTGTCAGTCCGGCGAGGTCGTGGACCGATGCGGGTGCTGTCCGGTCTGCGCGTCCGGTGAAGGGGAACCCTGCGGGGGGTCCGAGGACCAGGAGTGCGGGGATGGACTGGGCTGCGTGGTGACCGCGGGCGTGGAGGCTTCGGCCACGGTCCGGAGGAGGAGCAGCACCGGGGTGTGCGTGTGCAGCGGGACCGAACCCGTCTGCGGGAGCGACGGAGTCTCGTACCGGAACATCTGCCATTTAAAGTTAGTCAGTAACAAGGGCAGCAAAGTCCTGAAGCCTGCGGTGATCCTGATCCAGAGAGGAGAGTGCGGGAAAGGTGCGTGTGCGCGCGCGCGCGCGTGTGTGATCATTTAGTCAACAGTGTGAAAAGAATTGTTGAAAAATTCCTGCTCTGGATGTTTTCAGATCTGTTTCCACACAATCTTAGAGATCAGGGTGTTGTTAGATTTCCACTTCCTGTTTAAACCAGAGGGACCAGAGGTGAGTCAGTGGATGTGTCAGCTCTGGCCAGTGGGATGGAGGGACCCCAAGATGTCGAGTATAAGTCTGTACAGCTTCGTTTCCTGGATGCACTAAAAGTGCAAAGGGTTTAAGTTTGTAATGTCCAGCCTTACACCCCAGCTCGGGCTCTGAGGTCTGTGGATCAGAATCTACTGATGGTTCCACGCACACGGTTCAGGACCAGAGGAGAGAAATCCTTCCAGACTGTTGCTCCTAAGCTTTGGAACGATCTTCCTCTCTCTCTGTGTTTGATGGATCTACTGACTCCTTCAAGAAACATCTTAAGACGTTTTTATTTGTTCAGGCTTTTCTGATTTTCTGGAACTCCTGTTGTGTTATCAGTTTTATCTTGACCTTTAAAGTATATACTGTACTTTATTGAATATTGTTTTGATTGTTTAAGCGCTTTGTGACCCTGGTCTGGAAAAGCGCTATACAAATAAAAATGTCTTACTTACTTACTTACTTACTTATGTCAGGTGCTGATGGAGATACTGTTGGTGCTGATTAAAGGGGTTCAGGTTTATATCCTGTTGTTGCTACAGGAGTCAAAAGTTGACTCAAGAGGTGCTGAGTGGTGAAGAAACGATGACGAGTAGAGCTCAAGTCTGTTTCTGTGGATTCTAGTTCAGGTCCAGGTTCTGTGGTTCTGTTCTGGTGCCTCAGGACGGCAAGTTCTTTCGTTTGAAGACATTTGTCTGAGAAGGGTTTACTTTATTTAATTTCTAAGCTCTAGAGATTTAATTTTGAAAAAATGAAAATTGTTGTTTTTTTTACCATATAAATGAACTTTGTTTTCCAGTCTAGTTCCTCATGACTTTTGCCATCTGAAATATAATGACGTCAAACCTCAAAAAGAAAATAAAGTTTACTCAAGTGGTATATTATTGAATTTTTTGCCGTAGCTGAAGTTATTTTTTTTGTAGCTCACGTTCAGGTTCAGATAAGATTCATTGATAAGAATCAAAAATGTTTTCCATTTGGTAACAATGTTGCAAAATTGACTAACTCGCAGATGTTTTTCTGGCTCCTGATTGGCCCCGGAGGGCTATTGGGGCCGAGCCACAGATGCTGCAGCCGTCGCCTGAATGCTCATTATTTCTGATTATATAACATTTGAATATCCTCCAAACAAACACACACATACATGAACACACACACTGACCATTGCCACTGCGCGTCCTTAGCAATGTTTTATATGTGCGCATGTTTTTGTTGGCACACACCACGAGGACTCCTTGTGTATATGCCATAATAACGTGACCTTTCTGGTTTTGTGTGTCAGCCCAGCCGAATCCTGAGAGCCTTCGATACAAATTCAACTTCATCGCGGACGTTGTGGAGAAAATTGCTCCTGCCGTCGTTCACATCGAGCTTTTTCGCAAGTAAGGGGGAAACAAACTACTCTTACAGATCCTACAGTTGTCTCGGTCCATTAACGACTGTGTGAATAATAAAACAACTGACTTTAATGTTTGTAGACGTTTCTGTTGACATCATTTTCTTTGGCAAACGATGACGATGTCTATGACCGTGCGTTCAGGATGATGTTCTCCAAGAGGGAGGTTGCGGTCGCCAGCGGTTCTGGGTTCATGGTCTCTGAAGATGGACTCATCGTGACCAACGCTCATGTGGTGGTGAACAAACATCGTATCAAGGTTTCCTTAAACATTCCCACGATTAGTTTTGATTTTTCCGGACAAGATATTATAGATTCTCGTCCTGCAGGTGGAGCTGAAGAACGGAGCGACGTATGACGCCAAGGTCATGGACGTTGATGAGAAGTCAGACATTGCCCTCATCAAGATCGACACGACGGTGAGACCCCTGACCCAACAATCATTAATAGTGTAGACAGCAAGAGATAGAACCCTTGAGGGAGGTTTGTTCTCTATCGCAATAATGACAGCAGTTATATCAGTGTTCCAGTCCTGACCTGAACTCCAGAACCTCCTCCACTCTGCTCCTTCTTGTCTATACACAACTTGAACAGTGAGTCATACGATTCTTGTTCGAGGAAATGTGTTGCATCTGGGGTTGAAGTGGGTCAGTGGAAGGTCTTGTTATATGTTTGAATCTTCACTCAGCAGTGAAAATGTGGCGCAACAGCTGGAGCAGAACCAGAACCTGATGGTTCCAGTCAGTCATTTCCTGCAGCTGAACATGAGCATTGACTTCACACAAGTTAATCCACTAATGACTCTTTCTTTCTGGCTGGAACACTGCGGTTCACGTCAAGTTGTCCAACAACAATGTTTCAACCTAACTTTCTTCTCTCCATCAGAGCAAGTTGCCGGTTCTTATGCTTGGACGTTCGTCGGACCTTCGTCCTGGTGAGTTCGTCGTCGCCATCGGAAGCCCGTTCTCCCTCCAGAACACAGTCACCACGGGCATCGTCAGCACCACCCAGAGAGGAGGGAAGGAGCTGGGCCTCCGGAACTCAGACATGGACTACATCCAGACGGATGCCATCATCAACGTGAGACTCAGAGAAGCTAGTAAAGTTAACCTTCTGATTAATTCACTGTACTTTGTTTGTCTGCAGTACGGGAACTCGGGAGGGCCACTGGTCAACCTGGTGAGTGGACGAAGGTCACGTAACTCTTATTTATTTGTCTGATAACTGAGAGCGAGATCCTTATATTAAAAACGTACTGGATAATGTATGAGATGCTAAATACAATTGTATCTTCGGCCTGTAGAGGACGAATTATACCATTTTTCTTTATTTGAAACAATTTCAATAAAACAAGTTAAGATCCGATGATACTTCTATAATGCATTTTATAACTACATTTTCTTAACTTATAAAGGATTATAGATAAACAAGTGATAATAAAGTAAGTTTTATTTTGGTAGATACAGAAATAAGAGGGAAATAATGGATCTAGCGTGTGTGACCTTAAAAAACATGCAGACTGCTGGCACCAGGCCATGCGACTTGTCAGACTTGTGCTGCCTGATGGTGAGTGGGACAACAATGTTCTGGTTCAAATTGTTTCATGTCCTGGAAAGTTCTTTCACAGCTGATTTTCATTATGCTGTTTTCATCATCCCTGAAATCCGGGAACAGAACCAGAATTCTGGCTAGAAAAGCAAGAAACTTCTTACTTCTTACTTCTTGTGCAGATTTAACTCAATTACTCTTTTATTCTCCTAATCATTTAGCAGCCATCTAACTCTACATTATTACTTTATGTTGTGTTTGTGTGTGTGTGTGTGTGTGTGTGTGTGCAGGACGGGGACGTCATCGGCATCAACACTTTGAAAGTGACTGCAGGAATTTCTTTCGCAATTCCATCAGATAAGATCCGGAAGTTTCTGGCCGAGTCACACAGTCGACAAGCAAAAGGTTTGTAGAGAAAATTTTCACACTTTACCTCTTAGAAACTATTATAGTATACATTTGAGTGTTATGAATAATTGAACAACTGCCCATGAAAGAAACACAGTCATGGGTTACACTTAAAAAAGAAATTTGGCACAAGGCAACACTTTGGTTCACCACTGGTACCATCTATGTAACACAAACATAAATCTTAAATAAATAAAATAAAAACACTAATCTTTTCAATTATCTTTTTAGTTTTTTGGAAATTGAAAATTAGTATTCGACATTTAAATCAAGGGAAGGGTTATTTTACCTTTTCTCGATTGGTTTAATGTACTCATTTAATTCACCGACCAAACAGCAAAAATAAAACAACATGAACGGCAAAATGTAGTAAATGTAAAGTACAAGAAATAACCATAATGCAGAATCAGCAGGAGCTCTGGACTGGTTTGTCTGCAAGTAAATTGTCTTAAATAGAGTTTGCGTTTCACTCATTGTCACTAGTTTCCAGGATACTTTTTGAATAATCTTCAATGAAACATGCGTGTTGGCAAATAAAACTGAAATTATTAACAATATATTTTATTTCTCTGTGGCCCTGTAAAATTTGCTTTACAGCCAAGTACTCGTCCTCAGACCATGTGTCTGGAACCAGTGTTCTAGAAGTCTCTGTTTCAGACTGCACAAGACCAGCTCAAGGGTCCACATGTGTGGTTCTCCACATTTTATAATCACAGACTGTGAGAGATTTTAAATGATGTGATCAATTTACTGGTAAATGGCTGTGCGTGATCAGTTTAGTTAAATATTGAATTCTGAAGGTCTTGCTGGCATCTGCCAAGAATAGGATCAAACTGATAAAAATCGCAAACTACTGTAGTTATGGCTTCTTTGCTCAGACTTGTTATCAACCTCAGTAACCAGTGATGTAATTGTAGCCACGAGACGAGCAATTATTTAGAATTTTTTTTTAAGAAAAGAGCTTTAGTATTTGTTTTAAATGTACACTAGATAACTGATTTAATGACAAAAAAACAAGTATGTTTTTCAATGTTCCACTTCTCAAGTACAGCTTTTATTTGGGGAATAAAGACCAAAAGCTTGCTGGAGTAAAACTTATATTAACTTATATTTACAAGTGTACTTTAAAATCTTTTGCTCTTCTTTTAAACCATGTTCAATGATGCGACCAAATTCTATTAAGCCTGGTCATTTCAAAGCTGTATTTTATATTTAAAGCCTGGAGTTTGGTTGTATTTTAGTCCTGTCATGTGACCAGTGTTTTCTTCTTTTATTGCAGGTGAAACGTTAATGAAAAGAAAATACATCGGCGTGAGGATGATGAGTCTGACTGCGACGTAAGCCTTGCTTTAGGTTGTTGGTGCAATGACAGTCTTCTCATGTGGTAGAGGACAAGTGGATATGGGAGGGGCCGACGAGCACCCAAGTGTGTGGTGCGTGGGCGTGGCTTCCATATCTGGAGCACACCTGAATTCACCCAAATCCACTTTTTCTCTGCTGCACGACTGTGAAACACTATGATGATGTCATCACTTGTGTGGTTCCAGGCTGGCGAAGGAGCTGAAGGAACGACAATCAGACTTTCCTGACGTCACCTCAGGAGCGTATGTGATAGAAGTCATCAGACAAACACCTGCTGAAGCGTGAGTCCATGTCACCTTCAATGAACAGTACATGGTTATTCATTTGAAGAAACAAGGAAATCAATGTGTAATGATGGTGGTGTTGCTGCAGGGCCGGCCTGCGCGAGAGCGACGTGATCATCAGCATCAACGGTGAAAGGATTGCCTCAGCCAACGACGTGAGCGCCGCCATCAGGTCAGGGGGGGCACTGAAGACGGTGGTGAGACGAGGGAACGAAGACGTGATCCTGACCATCACACCTGAGGAGATCGACCCCTGACCTCTCGTTGATTATCATGAACTCTTCTGAACATTTGTGTGTGGGCATCAGGGAACTTGAATAAACACGCACACACTTAGGATCCATAGATGCAGTATTAGTTGTCACTTTTCTCTATTTGATTTAAGTGTCCAAGTGTCACTCACAGAGAGATCCTGCTGTTCATCCTTACTTTCCCTTTGTCATTGATTAAATTCTTTTGTTTTATTCCTTTTATTCCATCGTCGTTTATTTGGAATAGTTTTATTTTTTAAAAGACCATGTAACTCTCAGTTCTGATAAAACATGCACTTTCTTGTCTAAATCCGAGTGTTCGCCGTGTTTTCTTTCAACCTCTAAACATTTGGTTAATGGAGTCTCTTGTATATCCACCGACAGATGGTGGTGGAAGCTCCTCCTCCGCTGACTCAGCGTCTCCTCTCTAGCAAAGCGACCTGAACATCAGGTTCTGATTAGTACTAAATCCTTCCTGCTGACTGCGCTGGCAGCTTTCGCCGTGTTCTGGGAGTAAAAAGAAACTAAACACTGGCACATTGTAATAAATAGTCTTTTACTTGTTAAAATGTGTTTTAAAATCTCATCACATACATCTTAGAGAAACCGGATCAAACCGGAGTCAGGCAAACAACAGTTATTACAGTAACAAAAGTTAATGTGGATCAAGTCTGGACGTCACTGAATCAACAAGAGCAGACATTCAGAAGCCCAGAGTCCAGATTTGTAAGCAGCAAAATAAGATTAAAAAAACGGTTATTGAGTCAAGTCCCTTTAGTTGTGGATCAATAAATCCTGATCAAAACAAAACCGCATAGAGTTTTAGTCTGTTAGTTTCCAGGAGCACCTGCTCGGCGTCCAGGTCCATGTCAGGTTGGGATCTTTTGTTCAGATGTTCCGACGACTCTTTCTCCAGCTTCTGACACAGGAGTGGTTTGGTTCTGCAGCAGACTCTTTAGGGCTACCTCCAGTTTGTGCTCTATAGCATCCAGACGTTTGTCCATGTGTTCCCTCAGCCTCGTCTCCATCTCCTCCATGCGGCGCTCCATCACAGCATCACACCTACACAGAAGAACGATGATGTTAACAAATTAATACTCAAAACAACGAGAACAGATTAACACATTTGACTTAACACATATTTACAGAAAAAGTAGCAGATCCTGAGCTCGGGACTCGCGTGGGCTTGAGGAGAATGTCGACTGGTTCTGACGGTTCTGGAGAACAGAACCTCTGTTGTTTCCTGACTCAGCCCAACATGGTGGGACAATGACTGTGTGCTGAGACCTGATTGGCTCTGAATGTGTGAACATGCGTGTGCAAACCATTGTTTCAATAACTTATACAAGTTATTAAATAGCAACTAATGTGTTGATTTAAGTTCTCTTAAATAGATGTGGGACTCTATTGTACTTATTAGTATGTATCCGTTTGTACAAAACTCTCTTTTCATTGAAATTATTCATTAGAAAATGTGTTTAAGCCCCGCCCACTGACGACACTTTTTCAGAGATTACATTTTATTTATCATAACCACACCCACTCTGCTGTGATTGGTCAAGCATCGAGGTATGTCACTACGTGTCATAAATCCCAGAATATTCCACCTCCAAAAGGACCGGAGGGAGAACTTTATGAACTTATAAATTCAAAACACGGTCATGATGAGAGACGTACTGCATCTTGGAGAGGAAGACTTCAACATTTGAAACATGGGAGTCAGGATGTTGCCCTTTAAAGCAGTACTACGTAACATTTCTGCAGTATTCATTTATTTTACATTTTCTGTAATAATTGGCCTAATCTTGAAAAGTCATGACTCGCAATAGAACTAGCCAGATTTTATTTGAACTATGATGTCAAGATCTTCACAGCAGTGTTCCAGAGAACATGTTTTCATCTAAAGTACTTGATATGGTTGACATTTTCAACTTTCTTTTAGTTTGAAAGCCAGGAGCCCAGTCGGAGATCTGGACCTCTCTGGTCTAAGAGGACTTACCACGAGTCATCCGTCCTCGCGCTGTCCCGGGCTTCTTCCAGGCGTAGCTGTGTCACATGACCACAGATGCTTTGCAGAATCTCCGCCCCCTCTGACCCCTTCACAAACTGTGACATCATCTCCGACCATTGGCTTGAGCTCCCACTGCTGGCTGCTCGCAGGTATTACACTGATTAGCTCAGACCACAAACACAAGTCGCATGAATACGAAGCAGTTACCAGAGGTATCGAAGTGATCCGTTGGAGAGACGGAGTGGGAGGCTGGTGATATCGCTCCATTATGAGTCGGGGGAAGGTGGTTCGTTGTGGTGTCCACCTCTTGCTGATTCTGACAGAAAAATGTGTATGTTTGTGACACACAGAAGAAACCAAAAGGCTCAGAAAGAGTACAAAATATGAACAGATTATGATACCCGTGTGTCAGCAGATAGACCAGCTCCTCGTGTCAGAGCTGCCATGACCCCTCCTCCCATCAGGAGAGGAAGGAATCCGCCAAGAGACGATGTCTGGTTCTGGGAAGAGAGCTGATGTAAGATTTCCTCCAGCAGGGGGAGATGTCGACTACACTCACCTGCTGCTGGAATTGGATCATGTCCAGAAGGTTCTGGGCCCCAGGTGAAAGACTCGCCCCCATCTCATCAACAAGGGTCTGGACCTGCTGCAGGTCAATACCAGGCGGGCGATCCAGGGAGTTTGACGGTGGAGGGAGAAGACCCACGACCATGTGATGCACAAGCACACTGCTGCGCCCCCCTAGAGACAGCAGCTGCAGGACAACAATTGAGAAACATGACTTGTGAAATCAGGCTATAAAAACTATGCATGTTTGCTTGTGATATCAATATCAATTATTATTGAGAACCATTTACTTTTCCATCATTTTCGGATTATACCTACAATAATGTAAAAGGGAATAGATTCGAACACGTTAAATTGCTCATAAATGTTTCATTCAAGAATTGATATCTTGACATTTTCCATGTATTCGCGATAATAACCAAGTTCTTACATCAATAGCTATTACATTGTGACAAAAATGTGATTTTAGGCATTTCATATTTTATTTTCTGACTGTTAGTTACATGACATAAACAAGGGTGACCTTTTGTGACCCTGGTCTAGAAAGGTGCTTTACAAATAACATTTACTTACTAACTTACTTACATTTATCACAGGACCATATGTGTTATTAACAGTCGGTGGCGCTTACCTTGATGTCACATGATGATACAGGGGTTGGAATGATCAACCGTTTTCTGTAGAAGGGTCCACGGTCAGAACTGAGGAAATAAGATAGCAACATTATCTTTTCAATTCATAATTCTTTTTTTTCAGAATTGACTATACTATTATTATATGAGATTTTTTTTTATTAAATCAAATTGCTAGTAGCAAATAATAACAGTAATAAAAAAAAGAAAAGAAAAATAGATTACAACATTTCTAGTGAAAACCTAGTTAAAACTTGAATATTATTTTAATTTCTTTGTTAAACCGTAAATGACAGCTGAAGTTATTACAGTTAAGCAAATAGTACGTAACACATCCCTACAAGTGTGAACTTCACACTTACCCGTCCACATTAACTTGTGCGTCTAGTTCCCCTCTCACTGTCCCACAGTATTCTCCCTGCTGGTCGTAGACTTCTAATGTCCGGGCTTCGCTGACCAACATAAGACTGCCGATGACGGCCACGGGGTCAGTTTTACTGCACAGTGTCAGGACGCATGGTGACCCCTCCTTCCTCTGCTCCAACAGAACTGGGCTGCATGTGGGTACAAAAGAGGCACACTTGAGCATTTCTCCAGCCGTGACCAGGAATATGCGCCTGCTGGTTCTGACCTGCATGGTTCATCTGGGTCGAGCAGTTCTTCTCCCTCATTTTTCAGGTGAACAAGAAACAGGGTGTTGGAAAACTGTCCGGGGGAGTCACACACCCAGGCCTCCCCACTCTTTACAGAAATGTCCACCATGGTTTCGAACAGGTCACTGTAGTCGAACTGAGATAATAATTTCATGGTTTATTAAGAATATATTTGCACAATAATGGAACTTGCAGCCTATAAAACAAAATAAATATGCTGAAAACTGAATTTAAGTAAATTGATGAATTACTTTACTATTTTCTGCCCACATTGTCGATAAGAATATGTCTTGATCAAAATAAAATCAAATGTTTTGTTTAAACTAAATTAATATACAAATCCACAACTTGGCAGGCAATACATTCCTACTAATTCAGTAACGTATAAAACAACATATTTAAGAACAGACTCACAGTGCTCTGTCCAAATATAAACATTATTTCTCGACTTGTCTCTTCAAAACACATACAAATGGTAAGTCTTAATATCAATCCAAAAGTTGAAATGCACAGTATTAAGCTCGAATCTGTTGCTTTTACCTCAGAAAGATCGTCGTACACCAATTTTTGTTTACGCCATGATGCCCATCAACCTGTCCACAACATCTCCCGACGATCAAATGGAATAACAAGGATATTTATTCTTGATTTCGGGTGAACGAAGGCGAACTACACAGATCCATGCACGGTTCTTTTTCTACAGTGAAGTGTCAGGCTGCTGTGTACGACAGCATCGCCACCTGCAGGTTCGGAGAACAGCTGCGAGGGTTTACCCATCATTATTTAAAAATAATGCCACATTTGAGTTAAAGAATTTGGATTTATTGTACCTTGTTCATGGTAAACACCCAGATTAAAATCGAAGCAAAATACTTATTTGTGTAAAAAACAATTTTGATTTCAAATCAGAATAATTAAGAAACCGTTTCAGGAAAAGTTACATTATTTTATGAAACAAAAAAACGCCGTGGATCGCAAATACTCCTCTTTAAAACATATTTTATTTGCTAATATGAATTATGAATAACTCCAAGTGTAATTCCTGTTTCAGACACTGATGGCGCTACACCGCAGTACGACAGTTATTTCACACAACAGAAGAAGACGCGTCGATGACAACATCCAATGTAAACAGAAATGGAATTGAACTTTTGAATTAAAAAGCGGGGGTTTTCAGGGATGGACTTCACCGAGTGTTATCAAGACACCGTATCCACGCTAGCGGCGGCGGCTCGCTCGGGAAACCGCACCCGACTCAGGCAGCTGATCCAGCGGGGCTGCAGTGTGGAGACTCGGGACAACCGGGGCTGGAGCTCGCTGCACGAAGCTGCCGCGGCCGGAAGCGTCGTCTGCGTCCAGGAGATTCTCTCGACTGCTGCGGGTGAGACAGGCATACTTTTAGCTGCAAATAAGTAAAACCCAGATGCCAACTTGGATTGCACTCGTTTTGTATACATCAAAAATTACTGCTATTAATTGAGATCAATTCTATGTGTTGTGTCATTATTTAGTGGGGTTTAGAATTAATATATGGGCTTTGAGTTACTTTGAATATGAAAAATAAAGCTCCTCTTGTACTTTATGGTATTTTGGAAGAAAAAAAATAGTCACAACCAAAATAAATGGTAATAAAAGAATGATAGTGTATGCAAGTAAGTCAGTTAAAGGAGACCAGGGTCACAAAGCGCTTGAAGTTGTAATACTTACAAATTATATTTTATTTAGTTTAAGATAAACTTTTTTTTTCCTGTGTGACAGGCAATGCATCATCTGCTCCTCGACACTTTGTCAACTCTCTGACGCATGAGGGCGAGTCTGCATGTTTCCTAGCAGCGAAACAAGGCTATGCACCTGTGGTCAAAGTGCTTCTGAGGGCTCAGTCTGACATCAACCAACTAACCAATGACCTCTCCTGCCCTCTGTACACCGGTAGAACACATCCTTGACATCACCTTCAACGGCATCATCGTCATTATCATCATGACACGCTGCCGGTTCTGTTTTTTCAGCTGTGGACTCTGGGCACCTGAATGTTGTGAAATTGTTGATCAGAAGAGGAGCCGAGGTGAACAGATCCCATACCGAGTCATGCTGGACTTGCTTACACCAGGCTGTTTACAAGGTTGACAGAACACGTACAGACAAACAACACAACACATTCCAGATTGTTTTTTTTTCTTCTGATGATAAACAGATCATAGAACACAATCAGAATTCTTAATTTGTGCCATTATTAGTGGAGAGGGTCCACTAATTTGGAATTAGTTTTGGTCCACTGTGCAACATCAAGTATCAAACATAGAATAAAATATTAAACATAAATACAATAACATTTAAAATTAAGACACAAGCAGGCTGTCTTGGGATTTTATTTATATAATACTCATTTACACAATTGTAGTTGTGTTTTAAGAACCAATTGGAGGTGAAGACAGGACTTTGAAATGCTTTAAGATTTGTGATGTTATGAAAGATTACTAATTAAAGGATTTGGGTCAAGATTTTCAGATATGTTGTATTCTATTCTACTTTGAACAACTTTTTATTTGAAATAGATACCCCTGTACAACAATGAATTACAATGTGATTCAAGTGTTATTATCTTTCAGGGTCACAGCGGCATTGTGCGGCTGCTGGTGAAAGTCTGTCAACTGGAGACTCGAGATGACCACGAAATAACTCCTCTTTTTGTGGCAGCACAATATGGGCGACAAGAATGTTTGGGAATACTCATTCAATCAGGTACTTATGTGTTTAATTATTAGGGAATTATTATTAGTTTTATCATAACACATACTCTGATGTCATATTCAATGTCAACATTGGTTGTGTGAAGCAGAGAAAGTTGGCGCTTGTGATGTTTACATTGGGATGTAACTCAAATAGCATTTATTGATTTCTTATCGAGGGCTTTAAAAGCTTTGGCGGGACTTAAATGTGACATTAAATTGATGAAATCTTGAACACTTTCACTCACAGGTGCTGATGTGAATGCTCAGGCCACTGACCTGGCCACTCCCCTTATGATCGCCTCTCAGGAGGGTCACCATGCCTGTGTGGACCTTCTGTTGGATCATGGGGCGGACCCGAACCTGCCCTGTAGTCTGGACTGGCCCCAGTTACCCATTCATGTGGCTGCTCAGTGTGGACACCACAGGTGAACACACTTGAGAGTCTTGACACTCCAATGATCTTTAGACACTGAGAAAGTATAACTGTTTAAAATGGAATCAAAAGATTCACATAAATAATAATATAACTTTATTGTTAAGGAAATTTAAAATGTGCTTCCAGAATCCTCAGCAGACTTGTTGCCCTCACTGACCGGGCGTGTGACCGTGACACTGGTCAGGTGAGTCCGCTCTACATGGCAGTCCACAAGAATGAGTCTCGCTGTGTGGAGCTTCTTCTGAGAGAAGGTTTTAGTCCGAACGGCCAAGACTGCACCGAGACACTCGGCATTCTGTCTCCACTGTCCCTCGCCCTCGGTTGGACCAAGCCCCTCAGGTTAGTAAGAACCCTGGAACACAGGCTTCGGGTCAAAACCGTTTGAGCTGACTGATGCTGTGTTGCAGTGAGTGTGTGAAGCTGCTGGTGGCAGCAGGAGCCACTTTACATGAGGAGGACTGGTCCTTTGCTCTTGGTTCGAAGGACATGGACCTCCTGAAGTTGGTTTTACACTACAGGTGCATGCCAACCTCTCATCTTCTGGATCATGGACCTGATGGTAAAATGGAACTGATGGCAGAAGAGCTGGAGTCATTAATCTCTGAGGGTTCGAGACAGATCGCGTTTTCCCCCTGGTGGCTTCCTCTGGTTTTGCAAGCTGGGTTAGAACCTTCTCGGATGCTTCTGCCAGGCGTGTGAGTGTCAAACCAACCAGTTACTCTGTTATTTTTTTAATCCAGATCTGAGCTCTTGCCTGCTCTGTCGTTCCAGACTAAAGCAGGCTGATGAGGAGGTGCTAAATCTGCTACTGGAGTTTGTCAACTGGTCCACCGTGTCTGCACCTCTGATGCACGTTCTGAGTGAGAGACGCCAGGGACAGAGCTGGAGACCTCGTCCACATTTCGGTATAGCAAACAAACTGTTTAAGCACCACTTCTGACATGCTGATATTTACAACAATGTTTAGAATAAACATTCTGAAAAGAAGTCTCTCAAAAGATGCAAAAGGAGCATGTCTTATACCTGGTTTTTGTGTTGTCCCCTCCATCAGACTCCCCACCACCTCTCCTCCACCTGTGCCGGCTGAGACTACGAGAAGTATTTGGAGCGGGTGATTTGATGAAGGGCGGCGTTCTCCAGCAGCTACCTGTTCCTCCCCTACTGCATCCCTACTTGCAGTTTAATGACATTCTCTCCTCCTTCTCGGCTCGGGTTCCTCTCTCCACTCCCTCCTGATAATTTGAGTGTGGGCGAACAACAAGATACCTGAAGGGAATCCATACCAGCAGCTCAAACACTCCTGTGAGATCTGATACCTTGAATGTTCCTTCACTACTGGCAGCGTTCCTGTTTAAGCTTCTTGGAGCTGCAATCATGAAGAAGTTTAACTTTTTTTGTTCATGGATAATGTCTTAATAAAATTATTAGACATTTGCGTTGTTTTGATTTTTGATTTTTTCCGTGTCTGATGTTGTGAGTACTAGTCACCACTAGGTGACGCGCTTTCAATGCTACCAAACCACAGAAGAAGTGGGGAAGTCACTGCAAGTGAAATCTAATTTCTCTGAGGAAAATAATCGCAACGAAATTTGAATTTAATTTCGTCTCTGGTAAAGCCAACATGCGTGAATGAATTTCATACGTGAGTTATCTTTTTACCGGTTTTTTCTGCCGATACGATCTCGTTTATCGTGCTAATAGTGCTAGCCTCGTTTCTGCAAACTGATGCTGACTTTATACTGTATACACACGTTATTAAACGTTAAATCTCTTAATGTGTTTCTTTACTTGGTGAATCATCTTTGTTTGTTTCCGTCCTAGTAATATGTAAATCGTTGCGCTGGTTAAAATCGGTACTGTTCTAGTGAAAGTGATGTAAACAAAGCAGGTTGCTAACGTTCAGTGGAGGTAAACAGGTGAGCCTTGGTCCAGGAACAGTCACGAAAATAGGGTTGGACATGAACTGGTGAGTCCGACAGAACCGCTTGTCTGAAATGTTCTGGTGGTTCTTGCAGCTGATTGCGGTAGCAGAGAGGAGACGGCTGGTCCGGACCGGGACCAGATGCGGAATGCAGCGAGCATGTCTCTGCCCAGGGCCAGCAGACACGCCGGGATCTGGACCCAGACCCGCAGCCTGCTTTATAAGAATCTGCTGATCAAGTGGAGAACCAAGCAACAGAGTTTACAGGTGAGCTATGAGCCCAAATTCCTGTTCAATACTAACAGTTATAAAAGTCTCAATAGTGAAAGTCTATGTTTTGTATCATCATTGTGTTTTGCAAAACTAATATACACATTCAAATGAGTTTCTATAGTTACTATACGTTTATTATCTGTCGATTTGAACTGCCTGTGTGACGATTGTCCTTCTTTATTTTAGGAGGTGGTGCTGCCCCTGATGCTCTTGACCCTCCTCATCCTCATCAGCACCCTAAACCCTCATGTCTACTATGGTCCCATCAGCACTGTGGAGCTGGAACTGGATGACCACTTCCTCTTCCACGGTCTCGGCTACACTCCTATCACAAACGTCACCACTCATATCATGGAGGAGGTTGCTCAGCAGATGCGTAAGGATGTTATAAGACTATATAAGCTTCTATATTTACATCTTATTATTGATCAACTGAGGTCAATTCTTAAAATTGCCAGTTGCTTTATTGACTTTTAGTTTGTGTATTATACCTGAGATTTTAGTGGCATACCATTGAATTGTTGTAGGTTTAAGCACTGTTTACTTAATACGTAAGTACATATCTGTATTCATTAAACATTTTATAAATCAGATAGTGTTTATGGTAGACATGTTTTCCCACTATGACAAACTGAAATTGGAGAACGTTCACCATAACTGCAGTATTTTATCTCCAAAAGTTAATGTACCAGGACAGGTTAATGCACCACTAACGAAAAAAGGAATTTCAGTTTAAAATTTCTATGAATATCTGCAATTAACGGTATTTCCTTCTGGTGCTGTTAGACCTGCAAGACCACCTGGAGATGTTCGCAAGCGAAGAGGACTTGGAGAACGCCAGTTTGTATGAACCCTCGAGCTACGTGGGAGTTGTCTTCACCGACAGCTCTGCCATGTCTTACCGACTCCGCTTTCCTTACAACCAACTTCCACTTCCCAGTGACTTCACAGAGTCCATTGGTAAAGTTAACATTCATTTTGGAGGTATTGAGGAGTTTCTGATAAAGTTTATCTGTGACCTGCAGCAAGCTGCTTCTCTAGCCCCATCAACTGTCAAGGTGCAAACTACTGGTACTCAGGGTTCATCAGTCTACAGAGGCTGATTGACGCAGCGATCATCCAGGTGAGATTAGGTCACACACAATTATTATCATTATTGTTGTTGTTGTTATGATAGAATAGAAGCTTTTATCATTGTTGTCCTATTTAGGGTTTGGTACAATCCACATTTTTAATACTGTCGCCATTTTTCTGCCTTTTAAGGAATAAATACTCTAAATATAATCAGTGATCATTTACAGGTATTGTCAGGAAATAGGGTTATTGTAGCTATTTGTAGCTGACTTTCTTTAAACATTTTTTAAAGTTTTTATTATGAGAGCTGAACTGAGGTGTTGAGAAAATGTAATGGAAGCGGAAGAGCAAGTGATTTGATCAACTGAGAAAGGCAATAAGCGTAAGTAAACAGAATGCGATGACTCATTTGAAGAGAATGTCTTCAGGGTTGCTCTATTATTCCTGGAGTCTCAGAACGCGCAAATATGTTGATCATGGTTAGAAAGGGGAACTGGGTGGGGCAGCATGTGGCTTGTTTATATGTGAACATCTTGTCCTGCAACCAACACAAATGTAGACCAGTCTTATGTTTATGTACTGCATACTTAACATTCACACTATAAACTTGGCCCCTTTAAAGCAACATGACTTCTTAAATAAAAGCTTTTTTTTAACACTGAGATGAGAAAATATTTGCTCATTGAAGCGTCAACTGATACAGACATCTCAAGGTCATGTTGGTTTATCGTGTTTCATCCAAGTCACCATGACTGCATCAATTTCTCACTTGCATGACAGACACGTTCACCACAACTGTACAATACGATGACAATGTTGAGTTTCCACTTCTGTAGCTGTGTCAATAACATGTCTCTGGTTTCTGCTGCTTCAGATGCAGACCAAACGTTCTGTGAGGAGCGAGTTGGATCTGAAGGTGGTGATGATGGGGCAGCCCGGGTCTGTGGAGGTCCAGAAGTTCTCCCATGCTCTCATTTCCATTTACCTAGTTCTGGCCTTCACGCCCTTTGTTACCTTTCTCATCGTCAACGTGGCTGCAGAGAAGGAGCAGCGGCTTAAAGACACCATGACAATGATGGGGCTTTATGACTCGGCCTTCTGGTGAGGAGTGGAACATCAAGTGTTTAAAAAACATGCGTCATTTGTTGCTGATGTTTGTGTGCTCAGGTTGTCTTGGGGGCTCCTCTACGCTGCCCTGGTCACCACCATGGCCCTACTGATGTCCGTCATTGCCACCTGCACTGCCCTCTTCCCCAACAGCGACTTCTTTGTCATCTTCTCCCTCATCTCTCTCTACGGAATATCATCTGTGAGTCAGTTATGATCTTAGATGATGGTGTATGGATGTGGGAGTAATCATGTGTTGCGTCTGTTCAGATCTCCTTCTCCTTCCTGATGACTCCGTTGTTTAAGAAGCCAAAGTTCGCCAGCTCTGTGGGCTCCATGCTGACAGTTCTTCTGGGTTGCCTGTCCCTCTTTACAGTCCTGATGAAGGACTTCCCGCAGCCACTGGTCTGGCTCCTGTGCCTTTTCTCTCCAAGTGCTTTTTCTATTGGCATTGCGCAGGTGAGACTCATAGCACCTGCCTGTTATGTGTGTTACCTGCTGTTTGACCTTTGTGTGTGACAGGTGGTGTACTTGGAGGCCCAGGGTGATGGCGCCGTGTTCTCCTCACTGACAAGTGGACCTCATCCTCTTTATGTCCCTCTGGTCATGCTCCCACTGGACTGTGTCCTTTACTTGTTGCTGGCCATCTACCTGGACCAGGTGCTGCCAGGTATGACATGGCGCCCTCATGTCGACTAAGGGTTGAGATTATTTTCAGAGTAATCTGTGTTGGAGCTGCATCCAAAGATATGTCCATATGATGGTTGTGAATAGTGATCACTTTTCTTTGTCCTCCTCGTCCAAAAATACACTTAAAAACATCCAAATACCTCCACGGGGCTCGTCTTTAATGTCCGTCTTTTAATCATACCTCGACAAAAGAAATAGTTTGGAACAAAATTAGTCTATTTGAAGCGTGTCTTTTAGCATATTTTAGTTTTTTTTTTAACCTATAACAATGTCGGTTCCAATATAAGATAATGGACAGAGATGTCAACAACTATACAGAGACGGTATCAAAACTCAAACTTCCTTTTGGTAAATAAACATTCTGTTCGGCAACTTGGACAGCTAAAAGATTTTGACCGCTGCGTAAGAGCATTACAAACACTAGAACATACACTATACACTATGACTTACTTTAGGTTCATTAGCTGCAAGCGAGGTTGTCGATTCCACAGTAACATGTTTAATGATTCAACTTGAAACAAACTTATAACTCATAATTTAAACATCGCTATCAAATTTACTACCATATTTCTCAGCTTTGAACTATCTTTTTGCTTAATGTAGTATCTATCTGTGCACGCAGGTGAATTTGGAAAGCGGCGGTCCGTGCTGTACTTCCTTAAACCGTCTTACTGGTCCAGGCAGCGTGAAAACTATGTCGAAGTCACTTCAGCGTATGAATCAGAGGTGAACGGCGCCCCCGCTGGTGGAGACGAGTCAGTGGAACCGGTGTCACCAGAGTTCAGAGGCAAGGAAGCGATACGGTAAAATACCTTGAATACTTTTGCAACTCTTTTGTTTGGTGAATATGTTTTTAATCTTGTGGTGAATGTTGCAGCATCAACAACATCAGCAAAGTGTACTCCGATAAAGACAACAAGGTGGAAGCCCTGAGAGGTAAATATCACACACGTGTAGAAATACATGAATAAACTTAAGTTAACTTGAGTCATTGTAAAGAACTTTGTTGCTTAGAAATAATGTCTGACTTCTCTGTCTAAACTCACCTCCACTAGGATTGACCTTTGATATTTACGAGGGTCAGATTATGGCTTTGCTGGGCCACAGCGGCGCCGGAAAGTCCACTCTGATGAACATCCTGTGCGGCATTTGTCCGCCGAGCGGTGGCTCGGCCACAATCTACGGCACTTCAGTGTCGGACATGGTGGACGGCGAGAATATGAAGCAGCTGGTAGGGATTTGTCCCCAGTTCAACATTGTCTTTGACGTCCTCACCGTGCAAGAACACCTGAACATCTTTGCTGCCATAAAAGGGATTCCCCGGGACCAGGTGGATGCCCAGGTACCAAGGAAGCAGTGTTGACGATTTGATGAATGAACAGAGCTGAGAGTCTTGATCTGTGAATGCTGTGTTCTTCCAAGGTCAGTAAAGTTCTGAAGGACTTGGACCTGGAGAAGATAATGGGTGCCCAGGCCAAGAACCTAAGTGGGGGTCAAAAGAGGAAGCTTTCAGTGGGCATCGCCATCCTGGGAGATCCCAAGGTACTAAGTCTAACCTGTGCTCAACACTGACTCTGATTGTGAACTCTTATGTCCATGTTTGGCTCAGATTCTACTGCTGGACGAGCCCACAGCAGGTATGGATCCCTGCTCCCGACACCAAGTGTGGACCCTGCTGAAGAGCCTCCGAGCTGGTCGTGTCATCGTTCTCAGCACTCACTTCATGGACGAGGCTGACATCCTGGCTGGTAACATCCCACAGGACTCGTATCTTATTCACGAAAATGCACACACAGAGGTTTAGGAAAAGGGACAACATGCATCAAACCAACTTGCTTTTAAATCTGGTCCACAGATCGGAAGGCGGTGATCTCCAACGGTACACTCAAGTGTGTCGGCTCCTCCATGTACCTGAAGACCAAGTCTGGAGTCGGTTATCATCTGAGGTCAGGAGATGAGGACCTGCTTAAGATTCTCTTGTTCATCTACACTCATTTTTTTTTATCATCCATCGTTCTATCATCAATCCAAAACATCCAATAATGATCACATCCTTCTTTCATACATCCAACCATGTCTGCACTTTGATGCTTCCTGTTTGATTTAGATTTTATTATTTATTAAGTTATTTATCTGTTGATATGCATGAAGTGAAGTGAAGTGATCATTCATGTCTTTGTCCCGCCAGGATGTCTATCAATAAGAATTGCGATCCAGACCAGATCTCCTCTCTGGTCCAGACCCACGTTCCCAAGTCCAAGTTGTCAAGGCAGCATGAGTCCGAGTTGACCTTCACTCTGCCGTTTGAGAGCATCAACGCATTTCCAGGTTAGTGATGTCATCATCGTCATCGTCATTAAGTCTATCTTTTAATTTAAAGTAAAATAGCAGTTAAAAGCCCTGAACTTAAAATTAAAATTTTTGAATGATTTACAAGAAAAAAAGTTTCTTAATTAAGTCTTTATTGTTTGGAACAGATTTAGTTCCAGTCATTTACATTCTGCTGAATTTAAGTCCCAACTAGCTTTCACCTCATCAGGGCTGAATATTGCTGTGTTCTTTTGTATAAATGATTAGAAAATAATATTAAAACCTCAAGTCTATATCAAGTTATAGAAGTTTGAATAAAAGTACATACATAATTATTATAAATACATAAAAAAGTATTGAATGAATCACGTGACCAATTCATGTCCATTTAAGGATGTGACTGACCATTCTTAAAAAAAGTACCAAAAAAAAGCATAAAAATATTTGTTTGTTTGTTTGTTTTTTACAAAAATGCAACTTCCAGACAACATTTTGAGGATAAAAATCATTAAAAATGAATAAAGCAGGAATTATTACTGTAATTAATTAATTGCAACTAATTGCATTTTTTTTTTACTAATTTAAAAATAGATAACAGAATAAGCTCTTAAAATGGAAAAATTATGCAAAATGTTGAACAGCGATGAACATTAAAAACTGTTTCTTCCACATAAAAAATAAATAATAATACTTACAAACAACATCATCTACAGGTTTGTTCACACAGTTTGATACTCAACCTCAGCTGGGAATTCTCAGCTATGGTGTTTCCATGACAACACTGGAAGATGTGTTTCTGCGTCTTGAGTCCGAGTCCGGAGTCGACCAATCAGGTGAGTCACAACATAATCATCATAGAGAAAACTACAAGACGGTATTTACGTAACGGTTCATAGTACATCCGTGTTGTGTTGTGTTGTAGTTAGGAAGATGGAACATAATACAAAAAGAAACGTGATGTTATTGAGGACTAGTATACTAACAGGAAGTGGTCATCGTGTGTGTCCAGACTACAGCGTGTTTAACCAGGCTCAGGCAGAAGAGGACTCTGAGAGCGTGTCTGTGGACGACACGGATCAGCGCTTGTTGACCTTCAGCGACGGCAGGTCGGACGTGGTGTCGGGCAGAGCTCTGTGGCGGCAGCAGTTCAGCGCCATCGTGTGGCTGCATATGCTGAACATGCGGCGAGAAAGAAAGGCCTTCATCTACACGTAGGATACATCGTTCTGAATATCATCAGCTGATGATGGTTCCAAAGTCCTGACCTGGGTCTCTCCACAGGTTCTGCTTGTTCCTGGTGTTTCTGACTGCCGTCCTAGTCTTGTCCCTCGTCACTGGAAACATCCACATCCACTCCCCGGACCTGCAGTTTCAACCCATGTACCTGCTGCGGCGAAACCAGCATCCTCACAGATATTACACCAGCCTGCTGGTCCAGAACTCTACCGGTAACACTCCAGTGGTGCTGAAGGTTCTGTGGACCTGCAAGAGTTTAACTTTCATGTCTGTGATGTCCTGCAGGTTCTGATATTTCAGACTTGATCCACCAGCTGGAGGCCCAGGACCTGAAGGTGGAGATGATGAATCAGGGAGACTATATGTCTGCTGCTCCCCACAGCGCCGCCATCAACGTGTCGGGATCTGCCAAGGTTCTGCTCAACCTTCTCATCAATCTGATATCTTTATAACCTTCATCCTTATTGAATCGACGCAGGATTTGAGTTTCAGTGTCGCGTTCAATGGAACGATGGTTCACTCGCTCCCGATGGTCGTCAACATTCTGTCCAACGCTCTCCTGAGAGGACTCAACGGTTCTGGACGTATCCGAACATGGACCAAACCATTTGACCATGTGAGATTAAATTAATCCAGAGCATTTTTTAAGGAAGTCCTTCAGTGTCATCAGAGTATTTTCTTATTGTGTAATTTAACTTAAGTTCTATATTTAAATGATGTATTAGCTTTTCTTTTTATTATTAGCTATTTCTTTATTAATAAATACAAGATACAAAAAACAAAAAAGAAGTCAACCCTTTAATATACACATTTTTGAATTAAATTATACTATAATAATAATAATACAAATAAATACATTAGTTTAAAAAATCTTTTCAAATGTTAAATTGAACTCTTTAACATAAAGTTATCACTGATATACTTCCATCATTTTTTTCATACCTTTTAAAACTAAAAATGCACTTTGCCTCACCCAGCAAATCTCTGATGGTACGGCCTACGACATGATCTACATTGAGGCCATAAATCTGGGGATGTTGGCGGCGGGGATGCCGGCGTACTTTGCCATGGACCACACGCGGGACCGCGAGGTACACACTCGGTGATATAAAGTGTTGAATGAAAGCTGCTGGTCAGTCTGCTGAAACCCTCCTTGTTCCTCAGATCAAAAGTCGCTCTTCTCTGCGGATCTCTGGTTTGTTCCCGTCAGCGTACTGGTGCGGTCTCGCCAGCGTGGACGTCCCCTTCTTCTACCTGATCCTGACCTGCATGACCACTGTCTTGTTCTCCTTCCACTCTGGAGACTTGCTGACCACCAGCAACCTCATAGCTGTGGTACGTCTTCATCTGAACCTTTGTGCTGGTTTAATACGCTTTGGACCTTATGTTCTGGTTCTGACTGTTTATGGCCCGGTTTTGTTCCCTGTCGTCCAGATTCTGTCAATTGTGGGATTCTGCCCCGCAGTGATCCTTTTCACATACGTGTTCTCTTTCGGCTTTGCTGGGGTCCAGAGCAACAGAGACTTCTTCTCTGTCATCTCTATGATGGTAAGTCACATGATCACAGAGGGGTCAGAGGTCAGGGTGGTGTTGACTCACTGATTGGTTCGGCAGGTGTGTGTGGTGTCATCCTTCCTGGTTCAGCTGTTCGTCAGGGACAGTCCGTTTCTGAGCCGGAACCTCCACAACCTGCTGTGCTTGTTCAACCCGCTGTACCCACTGATGGGATGTCTCACGTGCATCACCAAGGTAACGCCTGTCCACAAGAAAAATATTGACTTGTGACTGAACATTGTTGTTGTTGTCAACCTCTCCTCGTCCTCAGGCCACGTTCATCTCGCCCTACAGTGAGGAAACGTTCTATTGGAACAATCTATTGGTTGCCGTCGTCGCTGTGAGTTGTATACATACCTGTAGATATACAGTTGTTGCCATGACAACGGTTACATAGTTGTTAAAAATGACTGTGTTTGTCAGCCGTACTTTCAGTGTGCTGTGCTGATTTTTATCCTGCGATGGCTGGAGCGACGTTATGGAGGAAGAACCATGAAGACGGACCAACTGTGCAGGTGAAACACCTCTCATTATCTTTCCCAAATATATATATATTTTTGTATGCTTTTTCTCATTTTAACAAGTTTGCAGCTTTATTAAGGTTTTATTTTGAAAAAAATTAATTGTAATTTTTATTTTTTTATATACAGAATTTCCTGCGATTCCAAACCCAAACTGGAGAAGATCCCAGATGAAGTTGAGAATGAGGACGAAGACGTTACGATGGAGAGAGCTCGTGTTAAAGAGGCGCTCACGTGCGCGTCTTGTCAGCAGGTGTTTGTCTAGTTATATCTTCTTCTTCTTCTTCTTTTCCTTTCGGCTGCTCCTTTCAGGGGTCGCCACATTGAATCAACCTCCTCCATCTAACCATGTTCTCTTTATCCCCCTGTCTCACACCAACCAACTTCATGTCCCCTTTCACTACATCCATAAACCTTCACTTTGGTCTTCCTCTACACCTCCTGCCCGGCAGTTCCAACACCAGCATCCTTCTACCAATATACTCACTATCCCTCCTCTGTACGTGACCAAACCATCTCATTCTGGCCTCTCTTACCTTATCTCCTAGTTATATCTACATCTCCCAATTGATAATCGACCTTTACATTTCCCCCGGAGGTCGTCTGCTGCTCCTGAGACAACTTTTATTTCTTCTCTTGAGCAGAAACCCCTGATCGTGGTGGACAACGTTAGGAAACAGTATGAAGGAGGAACTGAAGGTTTCTCCTTCAACAAAAACAAAAAAGAGGCAGCATCCAACGTCTGCTTCTGTGTCCGCAAAGGTGAGAACATTTTTCAGACGCAACAGTTAACCATGTTGGGGAAAACAAAATATAGTCATCAATGGATGAACAGTTGTCCCTCGTTTATTTTTCACTGTTCAAATACATGTTGAGTTCTCATGGTCCTTCCTTGCGCTCTTTATAAACCTTTCCCAAACTGTCATTACATTTTTTTTTATTATTATTATCACACAGTTTGTATATCATTTTAACAACATGAAATAATTAATAAATACAAGTGGATGGACAAGGTTTCAAATGAACATTTTTAACAGAATGTATTTGGGCTTGCACCTCAACATTGCATATGAGGAGCCATCCGTCTCAGACCGCAGAAGGTGAACGAGGGACTACTGTATTGTTTAAATATATACACACAAATACACTCACAGAAAATAACCTTGCCTTGATGTAACTTGCATTCCTCAGGTGAAGTGTTTGGACTATTGGGTCCTAACGGATCAGGGAAGAGCACCATCATGCACATGCTGGCGGGGGATTTAGAGCCCTCTTCTGGACAGGTAAGGATTTACAAATGAAACATTATTTTTTCTGAAATTAACATTTTAATTAAATCATGTCAGGTTCTGATGGGCGACTACAGTGCTGAGTTTGGTCCAGGGGATACGGGTCTGGACCATGTGGGCTACTGTCCTCAGGTGAACCCGCTGTGGCCCAGAGTGACCCTGCAGGAGCACCTGGAGATCTATGCGGCCATCAAAGGGCTGAAAGGGGACGACGTGCCTGGAATCATTCAGAGGTCAGTCGTCGAGTTCAAAGTCGCTGGTCAACTGTTGGCTTTTAAAAAATGGTGGGCAGCATGCTCATGACTTCTGTTGGTCAGGGTGGTGGGAGCTCTGGAGCTGAAGGACCATCTGAACAAACAGACCAAGACACTGTCCGGCGGACTCAAGAGGAAGGTGAGAGACTCCTGCTCATGACGTCATGAAGTTTGTTGACTTGATTCTCGTTGGCAGCTCCTCTTCGCTCTGAGCATGCTCGGCAACCCTGAGATCATTCTGCTGGACGAGCCGTCGTCAGGGATGGACCCGAAGTCAAAACAGCGCACGTGGTGAGTGTTGGAATCCTTGTGTGTTTTAATTAAGCACTGGTTCTGAACTGGTCGTGAACCGGCTTGTTGTAATTGACCATAACTCTGGATCAAACCTTTCCATCTCTTCAGTTTTCCATCATTTATGTTGGCTGAATTTGACACATGTTTTGTAGACATGTCATCTTAACTCAAATTGTCACATGAACTACAATATGTTTGACTACGTTTGTTTAACTTTCAATAATTTCACATTATTTTCCGGGGTCCAGTTGTCGCTTGTGACCATGACACGTTTCTTCTGCCTCTCTGTCTCCCTCTACAGGAGAGCCCTGCGAGCTGCCGTCAACAGCGGTCAGCGCAGCGCCGTGCTGACCACCCACTACATGGAGGAGGCTGAGGCTGTGTGTGATCGGGTCGCCATCATGGTGTCCGGTCGGCTCAGGTCGGTGTTTGATTTGAGGAATTATATTTTGTTGAATCCCTCTCCGTGATGCTGAATAAATATGTTCTCTCGACTCAGATGTATCGGATCCATCCAGCACCTCAAGTCCAAGTTTGGTCGAGGCTACAGTTTGGAGGTGAAACTGCAGGAGGCGCCCACGAGTCATCAAGTGGAGCAGCTGCACAACGAGATCGTGAGGATGTTCCCGCACGCTGCCCGACAAGAAAGGTGGGCTTCAGACGGTGTGTTCATGTGAGTGTAAAGAAGTAAAGTTCTCCCTCTGTCCCTGAAGCTTCACCACTCTGATGGTCTACAAGATACCCAGTGAAGATGTGAAGAGTTTATCCAAGTGTTTCTGTGACCTGGAGACCGCCAAACAAAGTTTCCACCTGGAGGATTACAACTTCTCCCAGTCCACGCTTGAGCAGGTTTGTCCAAAAGTCACACGATTGTCTGGCTCCGCCCCCTCCATATAACCCTCTTCTGGCCCCTCCTGCAGGTCTTCCTGGAGTTCGCTAAAGAGCAGGAGCACGAGGACCTGGAGGTGGGTTCTCTCAGCACGACCTTCCAGTGGCAGCGGCTGGAGTCGGACGCCACAGGTCAGCGCACCAACGACAGCATCGTGCACCAGCTTTGAGTCCGGATCAGGATGGATCTGCCCGGAGCTTCCAACCGACACATGTCTACTTCAAGACTGGACCTGGTTGACACTGACCCACTCTGAACTGACCATGAGTGTGTCCAAGTGTGTGACAGACTCTGATCTGGCCTGTGTGTGTGTGTGTGTGTGTGTGTGTGTGTGTGTGTGTCACTCTGGTGCTGCAGGTTTTTCACTAGACTTCTTCTGCTTCACCTTCTTCGTTTGTGTGTCCGGCCCGTCGTCCGTGGACACTCACACCTGACATCAATTGCCTTTTACACATCAGGCCGGAACTAAAACCTCTCTGAGATCCACATGATGGTGGTTTTAAATCACAGTCATTTCACATCCAAACACCAGGATTTAAACCAAAACTGCATTTGTTGGAAAACTCAGAAGAGGAGAGGATAGAGAGTGTTTTGTTTGTACACATGTTCATCGACTCAACCGGTCGTTTCTCATCCTCAGTCGTGATAATATTTAATTGAAAAGAGTAAAATGAGTGTTGTTGGTTGTAATAAGAGAAACATGGAATCTTTATTTATGAATATATTCAGGTGATCGCTGTCGTCATCAGGTCCACTACAGTTTTGTCTGCATGACAGACCATAATATCACTATTTTATGATCCTGGATGAATTTAAACAAATTCATCTTTAAAATATTACAACCAAAACAACACCATCGGAAATTAATTTAAATATGGAGGGAATTCAAATTGTTTTGAGCACCTACTAACGGTTGTAATGCAACTTTATCTTTGTAAACGCAAAGTCTTTTAGAATTTTTTTTTTTTTTCTGCGAAAGGATGTTCAAGAACATCGGCAACAATTTAATGACGTAAAGTTGAATCTACTGAATTGTTTAAATAATTTCAATTATTTATTAAGGGTGTTCGGGAGAGAGTTCTACATATAAAGTAAAGGAGGCATCTTAGAAATCTACAATTTCCTGAAATGCATCGCAGGCAGCTTTTCTTATTTACTCGTTTTTCCCTCCATGTGGTGTCTTTGTGTGAACAATTCGTTTGTTAAAGCGTTTCTCGTGTGAGCAGGTTCAGGGACAGGTATACAAATATTGTTATCATATTAATTTACGTGCAATGATTGGACGTTTTGTGGCAGTTTCAGTGGCATGTAGCTTCAACCCATTTCACATCAAGAAAAGAACGAATTCTGATGAAGGATTTGGGAACATTTTGGTGTTGAAGCAGTTGTTTTTTTTTGGTGGTGGAAACTTGCACTATTTCTGGGGATTTTTATATAAGTTTCTTTAATATGCAAATTAATTCCAAAACTATGATGAATTTATTTTTTACTGTGTTTTTTTTGTTTCCCGCATCAACCGTCTATTTCTTAAATAAATGTAGACAGAATTGACTTTGTGGCTTATTTTAGTTATACATGTTTCCTCTAGTCTTCACATCACATCTTCTTTACGAAGAAATAAGAGTAAAATTAAATAGTTCCAGGATAAGGCTTAACATTATTTAAATTAACTTATAAATTATCATTTTTTATCTTTACAATATTCTTAGAGCATTATTTCATGCTCTTTTTTTAATTTATTAAGTTGATTAAAGACACACAATCGTAGTGAAATTTGAGGGATTATAAAGTAGAATTGAATAAAAAAAAAAAATGAAATAAAAAGACAAAGCTATTTTAAATATTTAACCAGCACACCGACCAAACCGGTTCCGCCCAGTTTGTCCATGTACGGCCCCCGTACTTTTCACTGCGGGTGTGGAGCTTCCGTCTGCTAAGTTCCAGAAAAATAGTTTCTTCTTCTAAATCTTGAAGTTCGGGTCGCCGGCTCAGGTGGGATGCTGGGTCAGGATGGGGAACTTGTTTGGGAAAAAGAAGCAGAGCCGAGTGACAGAGCAGGACAAGGCCATTCTGGTGAGTGACGTCATTATGCTAACAACATTAGCTTTGCTAAGGGTCCCAGACCTGCCCTGGAAAATGACAGGATTTACTGAATTTACGTGTCGAAATAGAGTCAACGATGTGATCCAGCACAAATATACAATAGTAGAAGTTTCACATTTGTATTTGTCAAGCGACTTAAATGTGCGGTCGCTGTTTAGATTTAATTTTTTAAATGTAACACAATTGTGTTTGAAAAAGGATTCAACGAGTCCACTGACAATTATTGTTGACATATAAGAGATAACAATTAATGTTTTATAAAAATGTTATTAAGAGATTGTTGTTGTGATAAATCTGGGGTTTGTTGTGTCTGCACAGTGACACATACTTGACTTGTGAAAGTGATGATGTGTAATGTTGATGTGTGTTGAATTGTTTGTCCACAGCAACTGAAGCAGCAGAGAGATAAACTGAGACAATATCAGAAGAAAATAAACCTTCGCCTGGAGACTGATCGACAGCTCGCCAAGCAGCTGCTACGAGATGGAAAGAAGGAGTAAGAACTCAGAACTCTAAATTAATATTTTCCTTATTTAAAATGATTGGTATATTTTGAATTCCATAAACGTATTTTTTCTATATTTATCTAATAGTAAAGCTCTACTGCTGCTGAAGAAGAAACGCTATCAGGAAAATCTTCTGGACAAAACAGAAAACCAGATCAGCAATCTTGAGACGATGGTAAGAAGACTTGCACAGCAGCGAGTCACTGATCATCCAACTAGAAAGAAATATGGAAAAAAATACAGCCTGAAAAGAAATACCTTTAACGAACTAACACAACATCCAAACAAATGTATCTCTGTCTGTGTTGACTAACGTAAGCTGCGTCCCCACTTAGGTCCAAGATCTGGAGTTTGTCCAGATTGAGAAGAAGGTTCTGGATGGCTTGAAAGTTGGAAACGAGTGTCTGAAGAAAATGCATGAGGTAAACAAATATGATCTAATTCGTACTACTGGTCAGCCATGATGACATCATCACTTTCTTTGTCCTCTTCTTAGGTCATGTCCATTGAGGAAGTTGAGCGGATCATGGACGAAACTCAGGATGCAATTGAATACCAGCGGGTGAGTCTTATTTAAAAAAAAATACATTTTAAAGATTTATATTAAGCATTTCATTAATATAAACATGGACTTCAACATATACATGTGATTTTACATAATCATGGTATGTTTTGTGAATGTTTTTTACAAAAACCTTGATGTTTTCTCAGCAAATTGACGAGATTCTTGGCGGCTCCTTGACTCAAGAAGATGAAGATGCTGTGCTGGCTGAGCTGGAGGCCATCACAGAGGTCGGTCACATGACCATCACCCTCATTCTACCTTTTTGGTCAGGCCCTCATTCCATGATTTGTCCACAGGGAGAGGTCGAGCTTCCGGACGTTCCCAAGGAACAGCTTCCAGAGGTTCCCGAACAGGCGGCGGCGGAGGAGGAGCCAGGTGTGTTGCTTAGTCACATGATCAGTTTAGACGTTTCATTGCGTTTCTGTCGTCAACCAGTTCTTGTTTCAAAGCATTGACACGCGTGACATTTTCTCGTAACACTTTTTGTCTCAGCACGAGAACGTCGGAAGCAGAAACCAGAGCGAGAACTCCTGGCGGCGTAGAACGACTCGCACTCCGAGGCTCCGGCCTAACCCTCACCACAAACGTCTCCTGTCGGATGAGTCACATGACTGTGCCTAATTATTAGCAAAACATGAACTTTATTAAGTGGTTAATTTTTGTCGTGTGTGTGTGTATCCTCGTGGATCTCTACCGGTCCAGTCCGAGGAGATGAAGATCATGTTTGTTCTTTTACAATAAAGGTGTTTTTAATCAAAACGTGTATTTACTGTAGACAACCACAAGGGGGCGCTCAGTGTATGAAAATGAACGTTATATGAATTGGTATGTAAAGCAGAAGCTTTCATCTGAATGTTTTAAGAGCATCTTGTGTTGGAGAAGGCAGCAACATTTCCTTCCCTCTTCCCATAAATATGAACACTCAGCTTCAGAAGGGATACAGTCTGAAGTTCAAAATAGTAACACGCAAATGATTGACAGCTTTATTTCATCGTTGACTCAAGACTTGGCAAAGATTTGGACGTATTTGCACATCAGCATTAGACACATAATTTACATTTCCCCTCCCAAACCAGGAGGATTTAAATAAAGTGCAAAGAGAGTCACAGTTCCACCTGAACCCATGACTGCAAAACTGTCACGTCGATGATTAAGTACGGATTATTTCATCCCTCACAAACTGAAGATGCTAAATCTGGACCTGGATTATTACTTCCAACACTCCTGCGGTGATCGAGTGGAACCTTCTGAAACCAACCTCCAGGGGGCGCTGCGACCCCAAAATACCTGCTCTACCAGTGAGTCTGTGACAACACACCAACCACATTTATGTACAGAGTAAACATAGGGGTCAATCCATGACCGAGTAAATAGTGACGTCATCAGTTGAACATTCCCACTGAGATTGAATACATTCCCAATAAATATGTCGAGAGGAACATGCAGCAGGGACGACGCTCCAGACGGTGATGTCACAGATCAGGACGCAGGTGTGCAGACGGGGAGAGACGCAGAAGTGATGGAGTCTCTTCACACCGTTGAGATCAGTTTTCCTTCCGGGGAGCTGTGGAGAGAAGAGGTGTTTGTCAAGTCACCTCAACTCCATGAAGCTTAAAACAAGATTTTTCGTGCGTTTACCTGGACGGAAAATGCGATTCGTACTCGTCGCTGCCAGACTGATAGAAAAAAGAAGACAGGATTAGACCAACAGCTCGTAATAGTTCATCGTTATTTCCTCTTACCTGGGGGAACCCTGGCACTGCGACGCTGTACGGCCGTTGCTGTGGTCTCCCTCCAGCGTGTGGCGCTGTCATGCGCAGAGTGTAGTCGGGATCGGGAAGCTCTTCCCGGTCCAGAAGGTTTCCGGTGCTGCTGCTTCTCCCATGCTGCAGGCTGTTACACACACAGAGAGTGACTGTGTGAAGGTGTAAGTAGCTAAAGAAGCGCTAGTGAAACAGTGGCTCTTCCTGCGGCCACCCACTGGACCGGCCACCCACTGGACCGGCCACCCACTGGACCGGCCACCCACTGGACCGGCCACCCACTGGACCGGCCACCCACTGGACCGGCCACCCACTGGACCGGCCACCCACTGGACCGGCCACCCACTGGACCGGCCACCCACTGGACCGGCCACCCACTGGACCGGCCACCCACTGGACCGGCCACCTACTGGACCGGCCACCTACTGGACCGGCCACCCACTGGACCAGTAGACTGCTGGACCCGCCCTCTACTGCTGGACCCGCCATCTACTGGACCAGTAGACCGCATGACCCGCCATCAACTGCATGACCCGCCCTCTACCGCTGGAAGCGCCCTCTACTGCTGGACCCGCCCTCTACTGCTGGACCAGTAGACCGCATGACCCGCTATCTACTGCATGACCCGCCCTCTACCGCTGGACCCGCCTCTACTGCTGGACCCACCATCTACTGGACCAGTAGACCGCATGACCCGCTATCTACTGCATGACCCGCCCTCTACCGCTGGACCCGCCTCTACTGCTGGACCCGCCCTCTACTGCTGGACCCGCCATCTGATGGTGGATAAAGAACCTTCTACTCTACCTGTGCACTCCTAGCTGCTTGCTGGTCTCCTGAACTTCGGCGAGGACTCGGGTGTAGGAGAAAGGGAACCAGCCACGCCTGGGTTGAGGAAAACACACACGTTAGGAGGATCATCGGTCAGATCCGCTTCGGACGGGTCGGACTTACATCCGCGTCTTCTCGCTCTCGCCATAGTGCCAGCCGTCCCTGGCCTCCGGCACCAGCAGCACGATGATGTCGCCCTCGTTGAAACTGAGCAGCGTGCCGTTGTCTCCGGCCGCGTGAGAGAAGACCGCCTGGACGCGGGTTCGACCGTTCCTCTCCAATCCTGCAGCCATGGAGCTGGACCTGGGGAGTGTCCTGGTCTCTGCTGGAAGACGCAAGATTCTTCTCTCAGGTGTGGAACCATCAACGACTCATTTTGTTATCTCTGTGATCACCTACTGTATAAAGTCTAACAAAGCACACTAGTTTTGGTGGCTAAAACACAATGCTACCTTTTTAACAAGAAGGATCCGTCTCGCCTGCAGTTGATTCAGAACTCTGCAGCGAGAATTCTGACCCGCTCAAGTAGAAGAACTCACATTTCTCCAATCCTTAAAACTCTTCACTGGCTTCCAGTTTCTTTCAGGATCAACTTTAAAATTCTGGTTCTTACTTTCAGATCTATTCATGGTCAGGCTCCTCCTTACATCAGTGATCTGATCCAGCCTTATACCCCAGCTCGGGCTCTGAGGTCTGTGGATCAGAATCTACTGATGGTTCCTGAACACGCTTCCGGACCAGAGGAGAGAAATCCTTCCAGACTGTTGCTCCTAAGCTTTGGAACGATCTTCCTCTCTCTTTGTGTTTGATGATCTACTGACTCCTTTAAGAAACATCTTAAGACATTTTTATTTGTTCAGGCTTTTCCTTGATTTTCTGGAACTCCTGTTGTGTTATCAGTTTAACTTGCCCTTTAAAGTATATACTTTATTGAATATTGTTTTGATTGTTTAAGCGCTCTGTGACCCTGATCTGGAAAAGCGCTATACAAATAAAAATTACTTACTTACTACATGCTGACATGAAGTTATTGAAGCTCTTCAGCTAATCTTAGAGCGCGAGGGCGGGGCTTAACATGTCTTCAGTTTCGGACAAATGTTGAATGTAAAACGCTCGTGATTCTTACGCAGCGTGGTTTTGTTCCTGGCTGGTGCCACTTTGCGAACAGGGAGCGTGTTGGAGTAAACTTCGCTGGCGTGTCTCTGGCTCTGTGGCGAGGCTTTAGCGTCGGTCCACTCCCGATAATCCTCCGCGCCGTGAACCGTTCCGTTGACCGCTGGCATTCCACTGTCAGAAACTCCCATGAGCCTCTGCTAGACAGGAAGTTGGAAGAAAGTACCGTTATAACCACATCTGATGAATAAAAAAACAACAAAAAGAAAACAACCTAAAGCATCTTTCTCTAATATCTAAGGTCTTATCCAAAATTCCCATCAGACATTGCCTTAACTCACTCAAAGAAGAAGAAAAAGATTTTAACAGAGCAAAAAATACTGATGAGGTCAACGAGCTAAGATGCTAATGTCTAGCGCTGAAATGAACCTAGCATTATATATGATGCTATATGATACATTTTCTAATGTCCAGCAAAGACTTTAATTTATGCAACATGACATGTGACCTTTTGCAGGTAAATATGTGACCCTCACAAAGCCTCAGAGACTGTATAGAAATGTTTTGTTAAATTTGTATTATTCATTGCCATTTAAAAAATATATAAACATTATATTAAACATATTTATTTTTTTTACAACATTGCTTTATTTATATTGCTAATATTTTTAGCATATTTTCACAATTGTGCCCTTTACCCCATATATGAACTACTTAAAAATAGATTTAAAGTCATTTAAAGTAATCAATTGATTTATATTGAATCACTATAAAAAATGTATTGTAAGAAATATCATACATTCAAGATTGATAAGCAGAACTTAATTGATATTGGTCTTATTGGCAATAGAATGGATGACATAACATCATATATACATTTGAATTTTTAACTATAGTTAACCACAAAAGTATTATCGCCTTTAGCAAGCAACATCTGTAGACATTCAACCAGGTTTAAACTGGCTTTGGAGATTTCCACAGTAAAAGAAATCAACATTGATGTAACGTGACCCGTAAGTGTTAGAAGTTATTCTTAGGTTTCTTGAACCCACCTGCTGACCAAGACCGCCGCTCGACCTCAGACCGGTCATTTCAGGCGCACCAGGTAGAGCTTTGGCACCAGGCAGAGGTCCAGTGGACCCTGAAGCACCGGTCATCTGCTGGGCCAGGAACATCGCCCGGTCAGGGAGCTTGCCGTGCTCGGCGCAGGCCTGTTGCCAAACTGGGATCTTCGGGGCCAAGAGTTCTTTGCTCTAAAAGAGAGATGTTCGTTTGAGGATGAATTATTTTTATTATTAACTATTGGTGCGTTTATGTTTTTTTTTAAACCTTCCTAAGCTAAACCAAGTCAAAGATCTGCCTGGTCCAGTTCTGACCAGAGGGAGAGTGGGAGGAACCAGCACCTACACTGGCACAAACACTCACACGTGTTAAGGAGGACAAGTGGTGGGTGACGGGGAGGGTGTCGGGGTGGGAGGCAGAACAGTAGCTATTAACCTACATCTCCAGATCTGTGGTCCAGAGCCAGCGTGGGAGTGAGAGAACAACAATGAGTCAACAGAATCTTGGATAACTATGAGTCAGCATGAGACTGACACACTGACATCGCCAGTCGTCTAACGTGGAGGTGAACCATCTCAGTTGTGTTTTTGCTCGGAGATCAACCATCAGTTTGTTCATCAGCGCCAGCCGTCACAGTTAGACTTCTTCTCACCTTGCCGTGGTAGAGGCTGGAGCTCCGGGCGGCGGCGCACTGGCGGTCCACCAGGAAGCAGAACCTTCTACGCTCCTCGGACAGTGCGTTCTTATACCCTTCGGCGATGTACTCGTCTAGCTCCCCCTGCTGGTTGCTGATGGCCTCCACATACTGAGAAGGGCGAGACTGGTTAGGCCGCTGAAGCAGAGCTTAGAAGTACTACTGTTGAACGGCTGTTTATACAAGATAAAAGTCACAAGGTATGTCATTGTTTGTTAAACCAGGATCCTGTCGATTCAATAATCTGCAGTGCTGATTGACAACTGGTATGTCCCGCCCACTTTGCAAACCACTTGGAGAAAGGTGTGACTCAGTCACACACCTGTGCAAGTGAAAGACACCTATTTATTTATTTAGCTCAAACGAAGAACTATAGCTGAAGCCATTGTCAAAGTCCTTCAGGGATTATTAACTTATTAAATCTCAGTCAACTTTAAAAGATAAACCGGACTCGTACAGGGGCCGACAGGGTGGGGCAGAATCTGAACTGTCACACATCCCATTCAAGACTAAGAAGGAGATGATTGACAGCTGGTTGAAACTCCTTCAAAATAAGTTGGACACACCATAGCTGGAACACAAACTTATCTTTTAAAAGCTTCAGATAGATTAAATGGAGGTACATGAAACCTTTTAAGAAAAAATAAAATGGCAGAAATCTAAATTGTAACAATAGCAGTAAACCGACCTGCATTTCTTTGTCTCCGAACTTAGCCGGCGGTTTTCCTCCCTGACTTTTCCTTCGCAGCTTCTTCAACTCTGAACGACCTTTCTCCAGACCCTCGTGTTTGCTCTTGTGTTCCATCTGGTACTTCTTCAGAGCAGCCTGCAGGAAGTGAGGATGGCAACATTTTTATTTCCATTCCTTTATTCATAATTTGAACCATTGCATTAGCAAAAAGGAAGTAAAAACGACAATTAAATATATCATCTTAGAATAGTGTCTTTGCAAAAGCCTGAACATGACAAATCAAAATGGTGGACTTGGCTGATTAGAACATGGATGTAAGAGAGGTTCTAATTCCATTTGGCGGCTAACATTTCCAAGGCTCTACTTTATATTATTACCCGTCCAATGAAAGCCCTAAAAGGTGTAGACGTATGGCTAATGTAGGAAGCATTAACAAAGGTTGAAGAGGTGAAACTAGTTGAAGTGCTGGGTCAACACTCACGTTGAGATAACGGGCGTCCAGCTCCACCTTCTTCTCCAGCTCAGTCAGCAGCTCATTATGGAACGACCTCAGCTGAGGATAGAGACAACACTGTTGACATCACCGTTGGTTCTCATCCACCATCACTATACTAACAAACTGTATCCTGGTTATGATTAGGGGTGTGTATTGGAAACGATACAATATATTGCCTTGTATTGTGGTCATGTAGTACCAAGGATATATTTGAAGTATTGTCCGAGGACTAGACTCTGGTGTTGTGGCAGTTAGGACTTTGTCACGAGTCCTGTGGTCTGTAAATTCTGGTTTCATTTGTTTTGAAACCAAAATGTCCAAACATCAGCTTTTGCTGAAGTCGACTGTATCCTCTCGTCCTCAATTCAAAGGGAAAACCGATACAGATACATGCTGTGTCTCAAATCGCATACTTCTCTTAGTATACTAGAAGTTAGTATGCATCAGGATAGTGTACATACTAACGAGTACGCAAATTCTCAACAGATGGTATGTCTCAAATCAAACACTGTCGCTACGCACTAACAGGAAATGATGCGACAGCTTCTTCTTCTACTTCTATTTAATGATGGTTGCAACCAGCTGTCGCTATCACCGACACCTGCTGGCAGCACGTTTGGAAAAAGAAATAAAGAAAAAATATGAGAAACAAAATATTCACAAGATATTTACACCGGTATCAGCACCGAAGACGTGTCATCCTTCTACTGCTGCTGAAAATGCACCCGTAAGTATATAATATATATATATATGACCCAACTTCCTATTACAACGTCACTAAGATGGAGCCGTTTAGGGTAGATAGTGTCCATCAAACCTTACCATACTCAGTTTTGTGGGCGTTTTAGTGTGCATGGCGCACTAAATTTCTCATTCTAAGAATTGAGACGCACTTACGCACTAAAAATACTAGCTTTGAGTACGCTAGTATGCGATTTGAGACACAGCAATGGTTTAGTGGAAATATCTATACATCTATATCTCAATATTTAAGTGTATTCGTATCACACACCTTCAATCTGATAGTTGTAATCCAGATGGACCAGTGGGCCAATTTAGGATCATCACTGGGAAGTTGCTACTGCTTCCGACTCGTATGAACATCTCCAAATATTTTTTTAACTGTGATGTCATTATCAAAAAGTTATGACAGCATCGTTGGTCAATCAGACCTAATGCTGATGCTCCCAGCGATGATGATTGATAGACTTTATGGGTTTCATAGTGAATTGAGTGAAGATCCAGCCGACTCTCACCATCTCTTCCAGCTGGATCTGAATCTGACGATGGACCTCGGCCATCTGGAACAGAACCTCCCCTGCAGAGGAGAGAAACGAGAGGAGAAGAGGAGAAGATCTTGAGTTCAACTTCACCTTCTGTCAGTGTTTCACACTCTCTGTTGCTAAAACAAACAAGAACATGCCGTGACAAGGAGGAGACAGAAGAATGGGAGGATGAACTGGAGGAAAAAGGCAGAAGAAACGAAGAGAGGAGGAAAAGAAAAGGGACACAGAGGAGCTAGAATGGGGAAGGACGACCAGGGTGAGGAAGGTTTGAAGATGCTAAGAAGGAATGAGCAGGGGATGGTGGACAAAAGAAAATACATGAATGAAACCAAACAAAGCTTAAATATTTCAGCATTTCTGATTTATTTGCAGCGTTTCCCAACAACTCTAATATCACTTTTCCAGCTGCGCAGATGTCATTGAGCACCTTTGATACACATGTAGCTGAAGTGCAAACCTGACGTCGGCCAACACGATGGGTGAACAAGCAACCTTAATTACAAACGCAACTAGTAGGCGTGTCACTTAACTAACGTATGTGCCGCTGTAGTGTGAAGGTTCACAACATGACTCACTGTTAGCGCAAGTTTGACGTTTTGTGCGTTTGACACATTTACGAAATTTGGAAAATCCAACAGTGACATTTTACATCTTGATTGAAGAAATTATGGAGTGAGGATTGACCATTGAAATCCAACTGGCCGTGGCTTCAGTAGCCCTGACGTGTCTCGGAAACGCATCGAAACGTCAAAGGATTTTGCGATTGTATGACAATGCCGTGAACGATGAGAAATTACGGAGTTGATGTGACTCATGCAAGAAGTGAGGGGTACATACACGCTGCTTCCTCTGGGAATGCGAAGGAAAAGAAACAAGTTGTGTTTAAGCAAAGGACGATTGAGAAACGGAAAATCTTTTTGCGAAAACACTGATACACATCCGGGCCGTCGCCACGAAAACAAAGTTTGAACGACTCAACCTCAGGCCTTGCTATTGAAGACTAGTCTTTATTCCTGAATAAGAATTGAACTCCCCAGGACTGACCAATACTCAACGACCCAACATCAGAACATCACAGACCAACTTCTTCACGAGTCCATTTCAACACTAGCATGCTTGGCAAATCAAAAGCTCAGAGCCTAGTGACCGTCCAAAGGTCCGATCCAAGCGAGCCGTTCCAGAATAGCCACTATTGAGTCACGGCTGAGAGGTCAAGCCTGGAAACAAGGATTCTTCGAGTAAACAGAGATTTCAGGTCCACATTTGCTCAAATCTGTGGGGGTCAAACTAACACATTCATGACACTTAAATATGAAAGACGAGAATATGAGACATGTATATACACAAGAGGATGCTCCTACACGGAGATATATCTTCACACGACTGTAACATTTTCACTCTCGTCGCCTTCATTATTCCTCCTCCATCCACCTCTGTCAGGATTTGAGGTCAGTGATAAACGTGCACTCTAGCGCCTTCTACCGCTCCATCATTTGACATGACAGCGGCAGCTTCCTGTCCTGCCCTTTTTTGGCAGCGTCGAAGGAAGCGCTACGTGATGACATCATCACCAGCACGACCATGTTTGGACTGTGAGCCGAGTAGATTACCGGCTCTATATTTAGACGCCAGAGGGAGAGCTCTCCCAGAGATCCCACTCGACTGTGGAGGGCGCCGCAGACACTCCAGGATGAGAGAGTGAGTGGGAGTGAGAGGAGGCAGCAGGAAGTGATGAAAGAGGCGAGAAGCATCACCTCTTTTTTTTTTTTTTTCCTGTCGTTGATCATGTGACTGATGGCAGATAGTACAAGTTAGAGGCCAGACAGAATTTCTTTTATTGTATTATGTGCCATTATACTGATAAAATAATGATATCCTACAATATGATTATTCAGAATATGTTTCTAAATTAATTTAAAAGAGTGAATGTTGAAGAATGAAAAACTAGTTTGTTTTTGTAGAACTATTTTGTAGAATGCCATGTTGCTAAAAAAAAAAGATTATCACAGTTGAAAAAAGGCTAATGCCGTTAAAAATATTATAATGATTAAGGAATAAAAGGTTATTATTACTGCAAAAAAACAAAAATTAAGGAAGAAGGTTTACTCCTGAACTAACAGTTACAGTTGGAAAAGCTACTCCAGTAGACAGACTTGCAAAACAAGTCAAAAAGCTTTTTAAAATACTCTGTGTTCATTAAATTGTCTTGCATCCACTTAAGAGTGTGAACTTAACGTTCCAGTTCCAACTAATGCTATGTTTCGTCCATTCTTTAGTCTCGCCTGAATCGCAATAAATCTCAGAAGAGGCCTCATAAACCAGTTCTGGTTGCTTCAGGGTCAACTGTGGGTTGGGCTCCTACAAGGAATGCACAGGCTGTCCCTCCACCACCGGCTTGTGACCCTCGAGACCACCAGGGACTCACCCACATCCTTAGAGCCTCGACTTTCGCTCGCCATCTCTCCCATCCGCACCAGAGAGTCGAAGTAGCCCTTAGCGGCGTGAGTGACACCTGCAAACATGAAGCAGGTGCGGTCAGATGCGAGGCCCAGGTCCCGCCCCCCAACACTGCTAGCTCAGCTATGACAGAGCGACAGGCGGAAATGGAGGCAGGAAGGTAGGAAGCTCGTTGGAGTCAGGAGACAGGAAGCCACACGAAGCCATCATAGATCCGGTTCATCAACCGGAATGAGTGGATAGCCAAAGATCTTATAATGTTTGGACAAACGTGTGCCAACGTCATATGCTCACTTCACAATTAGCAAAGCGCGCCAACCTATCAGCCGCTAGCCAAGCATGCTAACTTCTAGCAGCAGCTAACCATGCTTGAAGCTGTCCAAGAGTTCAACTCACAATTTACAAATTGTGATAATTTCCAAAAAAGTAGCTTGCAAATCCGTGAAAATGGTTGTCGTGCGCCAATGTAAAACCTCAATTGTACGTCAGGTCGATTATAATGGTCACATTTTTAAAACCACTGTAAGCTTAATAGCAGGAAGCGAACACGGTCAAAAACAAATGCGCTTCGGTCACAACCTAATGAAGTCTTGTTGCAACAATAACAAGTCTTTGCCAAGTCTTGTTATCTATCTAGTGCTAGATAAGGTTTAACAAAGGGTTATTGAATGATTTATTCTTATTTTTCCTCTGAACCATATACCAGGTCTACAGGTTTTTTTTTTAATCAGTACTTATGGGAACATTCTGAGCTACTGCATGTGTGAGAAAGGAATGAGGTTTAGGGAAGTCTTCGTGCAATGAAGTGATCTCTGAAGGAGTAAACCCTCGACCTTGAGGATAATAAATCATCTAAGCTTGATTTTGATGAAAACCTTAAGATTATAGGCTTCTGAAACTGCAAGACGGATGTAATGGCGAACTAACACCCTTTACATGTCAACTGTTCTACTGTCTCACAGAATATACAAGTCAAATAATTGTGACTTCAAACTAAATATGTTCTTTGTGAGCTCCAAGTAAGTTTCCCCAACCATAAAAATTAATATAAAACAACATATCAAAATTTAAAGAGTTCTGATCATCATTAGCTACGCTATCTTGCTATTTGCTTAGTGGCACTTATTGTATTGTTAGTGTATTCTGCAATTACTGGAGTATATCTTTTAGGTTTTTATCTTTTATTTAACAGAGTAACTCTTGCTTCCGGAGAAATACAGGTTTTAGCCATTTATGGTTATTATAATAAAACAAAGATTCATATTATCATTACCTGGAGAATATATTTTTGCAGGCCACATTCCATGTATAATCAATGTATCTGCTTTAAATGTGTATTAAGGATATTTATGTTATTGACTGCTCCAGTTCCCCCCCGGCCAACTGCGACAAAAGTTCCGTTCCAATTCACAACTCATCAGAGCTCGGTAACCAATGTTTGATGTGACAATGACAGAAACGTGGAACACAAACTTAAGTGTGGGACAGACAGGTACAGATTTCTGCAAACGACACTGTGAGTCGTACAGGAACCAGAAGCAGGAAGACAGATCGGTGCGACACAGGAAGGAGAGGAGAGGGGCGGCACTCCAGGTACTCACTGGTCAGTGACTTCTCATAGCTTTTCCCCATGGCGATGAAATTTCGGAGGCATGGATTAAACTGCTCCATGATGGACTGAGGGCAAGAGAGAAGGAGAAAAGATGGTTAGCAGGACACACACACTTGCAAACACACACACTGTCAAGTAGAGCTTTGAAAAAAACAAAACAAAAGTCTCTAATTTAAAGCCAGAAGTTGCAGTTTCATGAAAGCATTGAAATTACTAAATGACTCCAGCTGACCCATGACGCCTCCACCATCAGGCAACAGATCTGCCTAATGGTCCAAAACAGCCCACATGAAAACAAACAAGAAAGATCAATCTGTGTATGTATGTTAAGTTATTATCCAATTGTGAACGAAAGAACAAAACATGGACAAAAAAAAAGAGGCATTTTCTTTTCCAACCTTTTTAAAAAAGATTCAGTTTTTTTTATTTTTCAGTATCTGGTTTATCAACACAGATAAAATAAAACAAGCTTTGTTTTGTTTGTCATGTTTGATCTTCGTGTCCCAGTGGGTGTAACCGTCATCATAGAGGTGTTTAAATTGTTTAAGTTGTTAGAATTACCTTAGTTTGGAAGGTCTTTTGTCATGGTGTTTCAACTTTACTTTATTGCTCTGTATTAATAAACTTTATATTGAAAAAAAACTTTCATCATCCTATATATTGTTTATGTTTAAAAAGGACAGAAAAATATGAAAACATTTAATGTTTTGATTTTAATTAAATAACTACGGAGCCAAGGAGTTGACTAAAAGTACATTTTAAATCTCATGATACCTGTATCTCAAGTTATTTGAGTATTTCATGATCATGTCCATTCTATCAGTACCACCCGCTCCATTTATGCAAGGAAGAGGCCATTTGCAACTTACAAAAATCGCTCATACAGCGAGAAAACCCGTCCCCATGCCAACATGAACTTCTGAACATGACTCAAAAAGATTTTTTTTTTGTTGAATTTCGCTGAATGGAAGCACTTAAAAAATTGCTCTGCGTCGTTTCATTCCCTTTAACAACTTTGAAGACGGCTCTACCCTGAGTCTCTGGTGGATGCGAGACGGACAACAAAGCACGTTTTGAATTCTTTCAACAGAATCCCATTTCCCCTTCTTTAAACACATCTAATCTGTGTGGCAGACTCTCACTTGTGGGAGAACATTTGTCTGAAAGATGTTTCTGGTGATTCTTGTCGAAAGGAAACCACCACTCTGGTCTGACACTTCTGTGGCAACATACCAGACACCCATGTATCGACCAGTCCGACTTCAAGCCCGGAACCTTTTCTAGGTAGTTCTTAGAATTCTCTTTCTTGCAGAATTTCCTAGACTCCCCGCTGACCTCTGCTGCAGTCATTGATGTTGATGGAGCGACGGAACAGAGAGTGGGTTTGGCAGTGTGTCATCACGTTACTAAAGACAAAAAGCAGCAGGTATCGGCTTCATAGCGAGGAGAATCCGTTTGTTCCCCGTCTGCGCTCAGAAGCGGCGCCCGTGAGGATTTCTCCAGCACAATAGAAAGAAAGCTCTCGTCAAGCGCCTTTGTTCAGTTCAGGGACAAATGTGCCTATTTTTACTTTGGTCTGCTCGTGTCCCACATTTGCTATTGCATAAGCCCGGACCAGAACCGACAACCTCTCTGCCCGTCTAATTAAACTGAGGAGAGTTATGCAACTGGACCAGTTCTGCTTCATGACTCACATTCTTCTGCGGTCTCACCTGAGAGTTACCCACACAGTCACTCCTGCACAGATGAATTATCTTCCATTATTGATGCATCGCATTATAAAGCAGCGACATGTGTTCAGCCAATTATTCTTTTTAACTGCTCAAACTTAGACCTTTCATCATGAAGAAATAGTCATACTTTAAAGTAAGAAAATGTGCTAAGCAAAGATGATGAAGAAGCAAAACCAAAAAAAAGAGAAGATTCAATAAAATTGATACAAACGGCTTTTTTTAAACAAACAATACTTTGGTGTTAAGCCAAGTGGTTTTGTGTGTCGACGTCAATACACTGCTGACTGACTCGCCGTAAAACAAATTGAAGAGTTACGTTTATTCACATGTATATTTAATTGTTTACTATTTTTTTTTGTATTTAAACATCACTGAAAATATAGCAGCCCATGTAATTATATCTAACCATTACTGGACGCCCGTGTCGTTTGACAACTAGGAATTTATTGGAAATATAAAGGCACCTTGAAAGACTCCCAAAAATCATTCTGTTCTGAGCTGCAAGCACAAGATACAACGTTGTCAACTAATATGAAAGAGACGCTTCAGCACTAGGCGTCGGATTCATATAGATTTTATCCAAGAACGGTGCCAACCAACCAGAATCCACGTGACATTTCCATGTCTATGGAATGAACACTTTTGTACAAATACCTTTTCACACCAAAATACACCAAACCTGAAATAGTGCACCAAAATCTGTGTGGCCTTTTGGTCTGTTACCAATGTTTATATCAGAACTGGTGGCATTTAGGTAGTGAGAATCAATGCCCAACTCAATACGACACCAATACTTCGGCACACTGACACTGTTTGTAGAGAACGAAACGGTATCTTCAGGCAAAGATATTTTGGTGTCGCCATGCAGCTTCAGAATCCTTGACTTTGTGAAAGGCATCATGAAGTCTGATGGCAACATAGTTACTATCAGAACGTCGAGCATTCATGGATGAAACCGAAAAATGACACACAAAACTACTCGGAAACGGTTACAAACGAGCAGGTCATGAGCTCTGAAACAGCCAGAATTGAGGAAAAAAAACAAAAAAAACCCCACAATTTTGGGTATAAAAATGGATTCCAGTAAGAGTTTTCAGTTACTATTTTCAAAGGATGTTTGCTTCTCTATATTCATTTTGTGTTTTTCTCCATGAATATGAAAGAAAGAAACTTGTGAATACCAAAACATGAGGAATTTCCTGGAATATATTTAACATTTTTGGACAAATAGCAAGATATGTTTGGCAGTGGCTGAATAACCTCGTCAGGCACAACAGCTTCGTCGTTTTAATTCCACCCTAACTGACCACTTCCTGGCAAACATGGCCGACATCAAGCCGAGAAAAATTTAATTTGCACCACGACGTGATACGATGACATGCCGTGCGTGATGTGATGTCACACCCTCACACACACCCTCACACACACACACACCAAGTCACAGTTCCTCTGTACCTGCTGAGTCTGGTTTGCTGACGTTCAATTAAAGTCAATTAAACCAATGACTTTGTGTACGTGCTGACAAATGAATATGGTGTGTGTGTGTGAACTGTGCACAATAATGTGTGCGTTTGTGTTTTGGAAGGTCACGAAAAAGCTAAATATAATTTTACACATCGTCATAGAAACAGCTTGGGTTTGACCACCGCTGTTGTGTCATCCACGAGTCACCGTCAAGGTGACCTTTCTCCCTCCGAGTGTGTGTGTGTGTCTGTCGAAAACAAGACTGCATGTTTTGACTTGAATTTGAAAATACAATTACAGCTTTAACATTGAAGATGTCATTGTTTTTTGTACACTCTCATAAACACACTTGCTTTCTTTTGGTTATTATCATTAAGAAAATACAGTAACTTGTGTTTGTATTGCGTGTCTTCAGCTCGACATCAGTAGAATAATCACTTTTGTTTTGTCTACTGTGAATTCTAGGTTCAATTGCTGATCAGTCAACCAGTGTCTCCCTTTGATGAAATACTAAATACTCACGCGTTTGGGAAAAGCTTTGGATAAAAGGGTCCATTGTCTAATAATAAAATATAAATACTTTTAACCTTTTCAACACAAAATTAAAATGTAACATAAAATGCTATTGGAAAACAAACTAACCCTAATCTATATAATGAGTCGGTCCTTAAAGAACATTGTTTCAATTGACAAGACCTTTTGACACAGAAAAGGTTATTCAGACACAAAATTATTTCACTTATCTCAACAAAAAAGGGGGGCCGCTCCACTTGGTATGTTTGATGCAATGCATTTTAATATAAAAATTAAACTATTATATCTTGGTGATACATAATAACCATTAAATCTTTGCATCGTAAAATGCCATCTTTATTTATCATTTTTCTTTATCATGATTTTTCATGCGTTTCCCGAACATTTTTCTCCCGGGTTGAGATCGTTTGTGCCGTCTTAGTAAATCCAACACGATCTGTAGTCCGGCATTATGAGAAAGCGAATCTATTCCATACAAACATGGAAAAAGTGACTCACAAGCAGATTTTAAATGATGAAGGCTTATAACTGTACGTGTAGTTTTTGTGGGGGGATGGAATATAATTAATTACCCTTTGATGACATTATTGGAGATCATGAAACCAGTTTCATATTCATGAGGCCAGTCGACATGAGAGCATCCCTGGACTGAGACCTGCATGTGACTCTGTTAGTGTGTTGTGGTTAGATAATCCTCAGTACAGCAGTGTCACCCCCCCGCCCCCCATCCTGCAGCTTCTGCACCTGAAGAAAATATTAAAGCCGAGTTGCTGGATGTGATGACTTCCTTGACCATATATGGATGTGCTGGAATCCCCCCCGCCCCCCCACACACCTCGTCTGTTGCCATCATGCCAGGACTCACCATCTTTATTCACCTCACACTCTGCACAACACAAGAAAACAGGGAGACGAGGGGTTTGGAGGGGGGGGCCCGAGTGACGCATCACATTTGGATGACCCCATTGATCACGCCTGAAGACATGATGATGGCAATGAATGGGTGTTTATGTCATGCACTTGCACACACACTGTGCGTTTCTGCACCCGTCTACACGTGTGTGTGTGCGTGTGTGCATCTTCACACACAAACCTGATTCGTCTCATCGTCTCAGTGACTCACTGCTCTGCCTCGCTCAAGTTAGATAACACTGCAGCACACACACACACACACACAAACACATCTGTGTTGATTTAATCTTCATCCTGAGGGGGGCGCCGCTACATCTTGCACCTGCAGCTCCATCTGGATATGGACTTTAAAAATGTCAGCTGATTCAACAATAGGCACTGAGGGGATCTAACCGACAACCTCAACATGAGTGTGTGTTTGTGTGTGTGTGTGCGTGTGTGCGTTCAGATGTGTGACGACACGCACGTGAACATGGTCCGGATCCTCTGATGTAACATCATCATCCTCACTTCACTGGAGACCACGGTGCAGAGCTGCTACCAAAGACCAAACATGATCCTGCTCCTCAAAAAAATACTCCCTTTACTCGAGAACAAAACCCATGTTGCAGAGACTTTCATTTCAAAGCCTCAACCAACCAAATCATCCACCATAAGCAGCTTCCAAAAAACATAATTTGAACCTTCTTTTTTTAACATTTAATACAACACAAACCTTTCCTCACACACCCAAGGACACACCTGTGCACGAGCACATGAAGAACACACTCACGCACACGCCCACACAGGGGTTCGTACCTTCATTAAAAATGAATGCAGCAGAGCTTCAGCACCCACTGTGACGCCAGCAGCACCCTGACATTTAAATCTGCAACACCAACTCTTTCAAGTTCATGTTCTCACATTTACCAGCACAAGTCAGTCAAACTCAAAAACTGGAACTTTACTGTCAATTGATTAAAAAATAAAAATTTAAAAAGTAACATCTTTGAATGATAACTACGTTTGTAAAATACAAGGCTATTGAACAAAGAAATGATAATAACAGTGGATCTGCACAGCGCCTCCTACTGGTAGTGACTTCATGCAACAACTGAAAAGGACAGAAAGTAACAAAATGATCACATTTTTTACTTGAGCTACTAAAGGTTCTGAAGTGAAGCAATGGAGAAAAAGTGTGAAGGAAAACCTGTATTAATGTCATTAATGTTTGTATAACATTGAACAATTAAAGTGGGATTTGTTTTAAAAAGTCACAGACTCTGACCCCGATGATCCTTTTTTTTTTTTACATTGTCAGTCAAATGCTATTAAAATCGTGGATGTGCCCCTCAAAAAAGACAACTTGAAGCCCTCAGGAGGGGTCACAGTTCACGCGCACCTGTCCGCGGGAAAGACACGCCGACTCACCTTGTACACGTTCTCCGTGATGCGGTGAACCTCGTCGGTCTTGGACATCCTGCTCGGGTCGTGGCTCGGAACCATAAACTAAAAAAACGCTCCTGTCAAAAGCGACGGTTCTGTTCTGTCAGTTGGACCTCCGGAACCCTGAGGGGTCTCAGGAGGCTGCTGGAGAAGAGGACACTTCTCTGGGGGGTCCAGATGTGTCTCTGGTGCTGGTTCTTTTAGTCTGAGATCTGGGGCAACATCCGAGCGTCTGTGGGTTCTGGGGAAGTGTGGTGGGTCTACGGTAGTGGTCCGGGTCTGAGGCGCTCCTCGTGGTCTGAGAGAGAGACTAGTACCTGCTCCAGCGTCACACGCCGCTCTTTATAGCCGAGGATCCCCCGCAGAACTGCAGCCCTGGACTGTGGGCGGTGACGCCTTTGTGGACGGTAGGAAATCGTGCTGCTACAACTCTTGTTAAAGAAGCTACTAATGGAGATGAACGATAATCGATCAGTTAATACTCATAACTTGTGTATCAAGAAAGTAAAATGGTATAAATATATATCAGGAAAATAATATATTCTAGATTATGATATATATTAAATAACTTCTAGAGTTAATAAATTAAACAGTTCACTGCCTATTTCAGTCTTTATACATCAGAAAACATATTTACTTTAATTTATTATTCAAATTGACCTTCAGTCGTTTTTCTTTTTAATTCCTTAAAGCCGATCAGTTATTAGATCGTCTCATTACAAAAGAACAATCCGATGGTTCCTAAATGCAACAGCCACGCCCCCTCCTGCGTCATTTTTCATCTTCAGTTTTGACCTATATAAATATTATCGATTGATTGATATTCCTTTATGTCCCCAAATAAATAAATCTTTTTTGAACTATTAAGAAAAAATTAATTATTCTTTTTTTCTGATTCTGTTTCATTTCACCACTTCTTAGTAAGTTATACAAAAACATTTATTCTGGTCATTTTTTGTCTTCCACAAACAAAAATGGAGTCGTACATTTTGTATAGGTTTGGTATTTTAAAACATAATTACAATATATTCAGGAGGGATATCTATCTATCTATCTATCTATCTATCTATCTATCTATCTATCTATCTATCTATCTATCTATCTATCTATCTATCTATCTATCTATCTATCTATCTATCTATCTATCTATCTATCTATCTATCTATCTATCTATCTATCTATCTATCTATCTATCTATCTATCCATCTATCTATCCATCTATCTATATATACAGTATCTATATATACATCTATATAGATATATTGTAAATTATAATTGTTTAAGAAATAAAATCGAGTGTACAAAAAATATAAAAGCTAACCTCAAAATGAAAAGAAAATGTGAGTTCTGAATCCGCCCACTGTCTTTGAAATAATGACCCAGTGAAGTTGAAAACATGGAACAATAGACACTTCCCACCCTACAGCCTTGATAAATATAGAGTTCTGGATGTGTAGGCGCACACACGCATAGACGCCTACTTTTCATCCACATATGTGATTCATCGTTTCTCCCACGTTACCGTGGCGACCGGCTCCTCTTCATTCAGAGAATCTCCACATATCTGACTCATGAATCCTGAAACTGTGTGGAGGAGTTGGAGGTGGAGGACGAGAGTGGGAGGAAGAGGTGTGTGTGGTTCGCTGGATTTTAAGTGATACATTTTACCATTCTGTCCTCTGGGAGGCGCAATTCTGTCAAAAGGTAAGCAGATGTGATTTCTCTCCAGAGGCCATATATCCAAACACTATATCTTATTGTGGAAATATAGATCCTCGCCTCACTCAAGCAGGTCATGGCAAACGGTTGGGCCTTCTAACGAATCCGGTGACTGTTTGAAAAGATCGCTTATTTTCATTACTTTTTCTTAATCTTGTTTTTCTTTTGGCCTCATTGGCCCAAACCCCTCTTCCTGTGCTGGACTAGGTCAATGGTGGAGAAGCCATTTTCCTTAGCTTCTCAGAAGTAGGACAATATTTATCGCTTGCCAAGATAAGTCTTGGTAAAATAAAGATGCGTCGGTACAAACGAGACTTCATGGGAGATTTTAATGCTTCTGTTTAGGATAGGATGCCACCGGGTCCCAGTTCAGTTTAGGTCTCACAGAGACAAAATAAGTTCAAGAACTCGTCTGTTGTCACCAAGCAAGGTGATTACTATCGTGTTTGTGATCTCAGTATTGAAAAGTTAATCTGGATAGTTGGTGTAACCAAGTCAAAACTGTGTTTGGAAATGAGACAAGAGGCAAGTTCTGGTTTAAAATACCTATTTTGTTAAATTTATTGAACATCTAAAATCAGTTTTTTCCAACCAAGTGCTAGAAAAGTGGTTCAAGTATGAGCATGACTTAGCACCTGTGAATCACCGACATCAAGAGACATGAGCAGCCTGCCACAAATCTGTTCAGTCTGTTCAAGTCTGGTTCCACAAACCTCACAAAGGATCACCTTTGATTGAAATCATCACACGAAAGGAAAACACAAGGAGGAGTTGGCACGTTCCCATCTGGATGTTGGTTCTTACGGCTCTGGTTTGTACCGGTAATTGTCTCACAAGTGTCCAGAAAGGACATTTGAAAACTGTGACGTCCAGGTTGTCTCAGTCTTCTCCGCTCGCTGTAAAACAGAGGTCAAATACCTTCACTGAGATTTATCGTGATTGACAAAAAAACCAAAACGTCATGACCAACCTCCTGCGGAGTCCAGATCCACGTCAGACACAGGTGTGATGGAGAATCGTGAAATGCTAGTGGGTGAGATTGTAAAACGGGAAAACTGCAAAATGTTTTTTGCATTAGAAGCTGTTGTGCACAGAGCAGGCGAGCTGTTTGGGGTGAGCAAGGAAAGCTTGTCCTCCCACACATAGCCTGACCCTGGGTGATAACAAAGTTCAGATATGGGTGTTTTTCAGTCAAACTATTTCAGCTATAGATTCAGTCCCTACCTTCTACAAAGTCGAGGTCTGAATCTGGAGTTTCAGAGGGGGTGACGTCAAAAGGAGACATCGCAGGTTTTTGTTGTTTTGTGGGCTGTGCAAGAGACGGGATGTTAACCTCCCACTCAACCCCTGTACCTTAAAAACAAAGATTTAGTTAAAACACTTGTTGACTTGGACTGTTGACTGAGGGGACTTACTCTCCTCAGACATGATCTCCTCTGAACAGTCGTCACTCATGTGGACGCCTTCCACTGAACTCTGAGTCTTGGTGACTGAAGTCAAACTTTGTTTGGACAGCTCTTTGGTCGGGATGTCCTGCGAGGAAGGAATGAAGACGTAAGACGGATCGGGAAGTCGTCTTGCGTCGTCAGAGAATGTTGCTCTCACCCGATCAAACATGTAAACCGTCACGTCGTTGTAAAATGACACGGACTTCTTGTGACTATTTGTGTGCCGTGGTGGAGACTTCAAGAGACTTCGTAGGTCGTGGTTCAGGCCGCTGCTCAGGATGATAGGCACCTGCTGGTCCTCACTATCCTCCAGGTCCCTTTGGTTGATCGCCTTTAACTGTTCCTCATCTGAGTCACTACTGTCACCGTCGTTCATATGGGAAACAGTGGCTTCGCTCTTGGGGATCAAGGTCGGCGAGGTGGACGGAGAGGGTGTCAGAAAGGAGGAGAAGCGGCGAGTGTTGGACATGTGCAGCAGCGCCACCTCGTCCATGGGCAAAGTGTGTGTCGCATCAGACGCATCAGTGGTCTTGCTGTTACCCGTTTTGACCGCCAGGTCTATTGAGTCTCTCATGGTCGCCGTATCCTGCACGGTTTTGACTTTAGGTCCTCCGTTGAAGACACCGAGGGCCTCCTCCATGGCATCCACCACTTCAGCCGCCCAGTCACACAAGGAAGACTTCTCCTGAGGACACCATTCGACCTTTGGTTGAGGGGTCCCAATGCCGTCCTCCTGGGTACAAACCTCCATCTCTGGTACCCCAGATAACTTCCTTTCTAACTCTTTCATCCCTGTCTCCACCTTGACCTGCCCTTCAGGTAACTCCTCGCTTACATCTCTTGTCGGTTCATTGCTATACTCGGGGAAAAACACAGAGTCCTTGTACGAAGGTTTTTCACTCAACGGACAAATAATGTGTTGTTTTGATGAATCGAATGACATCTTGTTTTGAAAGGGAGGTTCATTCTGTGCTAGAACCCTCTAGGGCCGGACCTCCTGCACTTAGTCCAGCATATTTAAAGACAAAGAAAATGTCATGAATGCACTACACTCCTGAAGACAAAAGATAATGAGTCAGAAGTGAAGCGACACCCAGAGGGATGCAGTTCTGTTACAGAATCCGAGGTTTGTAGGAATGGCAAAAAAGCTCATTCCTGAAAACACATTTACCCTAATTGAGAAATGTAGCTATTCTATGGAAAATGTACAGTAGTATCTGCAGTAGAGTGCTGTGCTTCCATTATAAGTCATGAAGCCTATTTGAGCTGTGTGGCTTCATGACCTACATAAATAATGGTGGATATACATGCCTCTGGCCTACAAATTTCAATACCTAAGGTATGTTTACCAAGCAGGGGGAGTATTGACTGCTGTAAGGTCATGCTAAATAAAATATTATCTCATCCTACCTTTGGTAAATAAACAGAATACTCGGGCAAGTCACTTCGAGAGGCTAGCGTTGGCAGCAGAATGTCCGAAATGGCTGTTTGACCAAGTTAAATGAAAAATCAGACACATACTGTGACCACGTGCACGGCTGTGTTCTTCATGTGAGTTTCTCAATGGAAGTCATGAATAACGGATACTTATATAGTCTCCCACTAGATTGCTTCATCATGACTTTGTTACACCCCCGTGTCCTCTGTTCCTCTCAACGGCTCTTTATTGTCAATCAAAAACACATATTGAGAAGATTGAGGACAGATGTAGATTTAAGGTTGTGAACCAGCAATAGATGGAGTAAGTGGACCTATTGTATGTTACACGTGTGTTTTAGTTTACAGTCCGTTTGTTAACAACAGCACCAGATAAATTAATAAAAGAGTTTGTTGATCTGCCTTAGCTTGAAGGCCGGTCTGTGAAAATGATCCTGACACAATAGGTAGAGGCTTTGAACAATTTGTGACCAAGTTATAGCTTAACTATTGTACTTTATACAACTTTGTCAACTAGCAAAGGAAAAGCATCATATCCTCTGTTTTAATACATACTTGAACCTGTAGAGGGTGCAAGAGAGCAAAGTATTACACAGAGGTCAGAAGTGTAAAACAGACTTTATTGTTTGAAGAACAGATCGTTTGACTGACTAAAATGTTCCAAACATACGCTCTAATGGTAACAAACGTTCCATTGCTATTCAGTAAATTAACGTAGAGCACAACATTTCAATGGCATCAGTAAATCAAACTTTCCAACAGTCTTGTCTTTCTGTATGTGACTTTAGACAGAAACCATTTGGAACGATCTATTTGTCTCTACTCATGTCACAAGACAATGCTCCGTCCAAAGCTTTGTGATGTACAGAAACATTCTTGAGAAAATCAATAAATTCTCTTTCCGTTCCGTTTTTAAAAATTGTATGAGGTTTTATTCCTTCGGACGAGAAAACACCAGCAAAGTGAAACATGAATGTTGTAGCTCATGTACAGCTGCCGAACTAACATCCTGGTTTATAAACAGACCCTTTGTCCAACCTCAATGTGACACTTGATGTGAAGAAGAAATTGATCTGATCAGATTCAATACTTTGCCAACATTGAGTTCATTAATGTATTAACTTTCTCGCTTAACTGTGAACTTGATGGTTTTTATCTGAGATCATGCAGAAGCTTGTGATGTTCAGATTCTTGAAGAAAAGTCGCACTAGATGTTTTTTTTCTATGTCAACATGGACAGTCTTGGCCAAGGTTTAGGACCACACCTGTGATGACATCGTGTTTTGTCCTGATTCAATCACAGTGTTGTCTTCAGATTTCTCTTCGTCTTTGTGTTTTTAATACCTTGCAGGGACAAACTGTAGACAATTTCAAGTTGACAGGACCAAGTGTTCATTCATTACCCAGATTTAACAGACAACCATCCATTAAAAACGTCTGCATTTAAATTATTTGACAACATTTTGCAGGTGTCAGAAATGACTTGTCTATTGTAACTAAGCAAAATGACTGAAGCCCGTTATTAGGAAATACATCTTCAGTAGTCCTGTTGTATCAAACTACAATGAGGTTATTTAATGAAAAGATAAAAGAGATTCTCTGAAAAGTATACATTGAAGCACAAAGGACACATGACAGGATTAAATGGAATCTTTAGAGTCTGAATAATCTGGTCATTTTGATTCCATAGATGATGATTGGATCTGTGACCTGAGCCGGAACACTGATCTTATCTCACCACATGCTGACGAGATGAAGAGTCACAGTGGTCAGGCGTAATACTTCCTTAGTAAATGATCTTAACCTGTAAATGCCAAACCTTTGACCAAGACTGAATTAATATAAAAATCAAGTAAATCTGTATTTTCTAAATCTTCTGTGCATTTTTGAATGGATAGCTATAAATCTGTGGATCATTTTCCCACGTTTGTTATGAGTTTAACAGTCATTCACAATATATTAATGAATAAATTAGTAAATAAAATCATAAATAAACCTCATGCATCCTGCGTCATGTTCCACAACTGTTCTTTTCCGGGGGTCCACGGTACGTTAGACTCCAAAATCCCTTGTAACAGTGAACTCGGAATATCCGTCAAATATTTTGAAAGTTTATTTGGCAAGTACCAGTTCTCCTGCAAACATCCATTATTACTGTGTGGTCAGAAAAGACATAGAATTCAACAAACAAGAGTTCCCTGGATTTAAAAATCTTTATATATATTTATATATCTCTAATATTTTTCATATAATATTTCAATTCTTTGTGAGTTCTTCAAACAGCTTATTTCCGTTGTGAAGTGGGCATGCCCAAAAACCTGAAGCAGAATTTTCGGCTTCAAAACTGCCACTGGTTATTTTTTGTCTCCGACATCACTGCTCCCTGAAAAACAAATACAAGATTCAAAAATATGCCTCATCACATTCAGAGAATAAAAGTGGCCGACTCACCTGTCCCACAGTGCTCGTCTGAGATGTGAGTGATGGAAAAACGTGACACACTGGAGGGCGATACTGTGAAGCGAGAAAACCGCTCTGCTGGTTTCGGGTCTTGAGTTCTGGAGTCAGTACGATGTGGAGGCGAGAAGTCACTGGATGTCGGTAAAGGCAGCAGCGAGAAATCGTCCTCCCACTCGAACCCTGCGCCTGGACAAGACACACACCGAGGATTAGAACTGTGGTTATGCTGATCCCCGTGAACTTCCTCAGAATCTCAAGCTCAGTGTGAGCTAAAGTAATGTCCTTGTTTATTTTAATTATGTTATGAACGATCACCAATGGACTGTGATAATGTGAGCCTGACTGTTCCACTGTGTATTGGTGTTTTGTAGCCCTGTAGCTGTATTTACAACATTTTCATTAATTTAATTATGCCAATATTGCCTTTCTGAATTTCTAATCCGGGTAGATAGGCTATGCCTGGTGTTAACGATTAAAAGGTTGCTCAAGCATATCTGTTGCTTTACCCACCTACAAAAAATAAATAAGTAATAAGTAAACTAACTAACTTGAATTAGTATTTCTGTAAATTGAAGAGATTAGCAACTGTTAGATAACATCCCTCATGATAGTTTTAAAGAGATAAGAAAAGATATAATAAGTTGTAGCTGAAGAAGGTCAAGTTTGTAGGTGGTCGACTTTTAACTTACTCTCCTCTGAAACGTTTCCATCTGAGGAGTCATCTGAAGCGTTGGCCTTCATGTGGACTTTGCTCTGGGAGCCTTCATGATCAGTTTCAGACAGGAACTTGTGCTCTACCAGTTCTTCAGTAGGACTTTCCTGCAAAGAAAAAAAAATCCTTTTATGAGTTTAGGCTTGACTTGCACAGACAACAAAAATGTGTGAATAAAAAAATACATTATACAGAAGAGGTCGGATGTATTTTAGTCAATGTGAACTTTTTTCATGATTCTGCAGAATCATAGCAGTTAAAAAAGATCCACTTCTAAAGACAAATATTCATGTAATTACACCAACAGTAATATCTTTAGGTCCCTTTCAATCAACACTAACCTATCATCACAGAATGTAACTCACCTGGTCAAACAGGTACATGGTGACATCATCAAAAAAGGACACCGTCTTGTGTGCCCTGGACTCCAAATCTTCCCCTGTGTTCTCAGTATTTAGCACTGCTGTGATCTTCAGAAGGCTTCGTAGCTGGTGCGCTTCGCTGTTGTCGCTGATCACAATCGGGACTGGATAGATCTCTTCTTCGCTCTCCTCGCATTCGCTGGGCTCCTGTAAGCTGTAGCTCCTCAGCTCCTCGTCTGATTCATCGCTGTCATCGCTTTCCTCATCCCTCAGGTCAGACTCATCCACATCACTCTGAGAGGCTCTGCGATCTGAAGATTGAGTCATAAGTGGAGAGGGGGATGATGGCGGCGGAGATGATGAGGAGAACCGGCGGGTGACAGACATCTGCTGCAACGCCACCTCATCTTTGGGAAAAGTGTTATAGACTTCTGACTTATTCTCTGCCGGATTGGAAGTGTCCTGTAGCGTCTGTTCTCCAGGGTTTTCCAATTCTTCTTTTTCCTGCGGTGTAGGTTCCACATTCAGGACACAGAGGGCCTCCTCCATTGCTCCCACCACTTCGGCAGCCCAGTCATCCAGAGATGAGTTTTCTTCTCGAGAGGGCCATTCATCCAATCCATCCACAGACAGCATCGGTTCTAGAGGAAACCCAGATTCTAGTCCAGAGTAGGCTTCTTCTGTATTATCTTCCACTTCTTCCTCATCGTCACTCTTTCTGTTTTCACCCTGAGCTTCCTCCACTGTTGTCTCAGGCACTTGGGCACTTTCATCCTTGACCCGTTCATTCTCGACGTCAGAGAAGTATGCCGAGTCCCGATACGGAGTCTGTTCACTCAGAGGTTGAAGAAGGCTCTCGCATGACTGAGAGGGTTTCAGAAACAAATCGTTGTTCTCCGATGTTGTCTCTTCAGATTTCTGCTGCTCTTCCTCCTTGAGATCGATATCAAGAATCAGCTTCCCTGGACTCTGATCTCTGGATTCATGGGTTTCTTTAAGGACGAACTCTGGGCTCTCATGGTTCTCAGTATCATAGCCACTGTCCATAGCTTTAGGGGAGCAAGTAGGTCGTGACCCAGGATCGAGGCCATCACAAAACCCACCCGTGGATGGTAGATCTATGGAGTCCATGGAGTCTGGAGTTCCTACCGGCTTCTGAAGTGACTTGATAGTCAAGGAAGCTGTCGGCTCGCTGGGGTCGTCAACAAAGATTCCAGAAGTTACATCCGTGATGTCGTCTGTCATTTCATCATCATCCTCCTCCTCATCATCACTGCAGTCCAGAATGTCCACAAGACTTATCGTGGAGTCACCGGGGTCCAGACCACTGTCAAATGTAGGACTCACCTCTGACTGAGAATCAGTGTAAGCGACCTTGATATGCATGTTGTCAGGAGGGGGTGGAGTTGTGTTGTACCTTATCATCCTAACGTCCTCTTTTTTTGGCTCAGAGCATGTATGCATGATAAGATTATCCTTGATCTTATTTGTCTTCTTCTCTTTAAACGGTGACTCATTAATCATGAGGTCGACGTACTGTTCTCCACTGGTCTCAGGCCAGATCTTGACCGGCTTGGCTACAATGGGTCCACCAGGAGCTGGAGACAGATTGATTATCTCTTCGCTGCTCTGTGTGTCTGTGGCTTTATCACTCATATACTCTTGAGGACTACAGTTGTAGCTGTAGCTACTGTTCTGGACCAGCAGACCTGTGAGCGGTTCCATAAAGTCTGAATGGTAATAATCTTCTGACGTAGGCACCTGAGTCTCTGCATCTTGGCACAGGTAAATGTACGTCTCTTCTGCGGGAACTATCGGGTGGTGTTTAATGAGACCTAAACAGGCACTGTCATTGGTGTGGTGGTTCTCCAGGTAGTTAAATGATTTGGGAAGAGTGTGGAAGGTGTGTTTCTCTGGCCAAGAGTCTTCAATATCTGTACTTGGCATTGTGTAGTTAAAATCCACATAGGTGTCTTGCCTGCAGCTGTGGCTTGCTCTTCTGCAATGACTTGCAGTGCTGTTCCTGTGTTTTGAAGGCCAGGTATTACAATTCTGTCTCTCGACAAATATATCCACATCTTCATCATCTGTATCACTTTCCCTGTGTCCAATGAAAAGCGCCCCCTCTGCTTCCATGTTGATATTCACAGAGGAACTATCATGCGCTGTATGGCTTGGCATGGTCTTCCTCAGGGAGCCCATCATGTCATAGTAGCCTCCAGTCATGTGGCTTCCAATTATGGAAGTCTGACCAGTGTCCAGATATGTCTCTCGGTATCCCCTCTGTGGTAGACTAGTGCCAGTAGAAGGTCTCCCAACAGTGTTGTCAAGCTCTCCAAGTGCCTCTCGCAGACTCCTTGATCCCCAGCTTTCATGACGGTGTTCGCGCAGGAGTTGGTCTCTCAGTAGATAGTGATCAATTTGTGGCGGTGACAAATGCTCATAGTAGTAACCACCATCTTGATCCTTGTAGGAGACATAGTGACTGGATTCCCAAGGTCTGGGGGGGCTGCTGTCATTCACTTGACCTAACAGGGGCTCCATTGTCAAGGAGATCGCTGGACTTGAGTCATTTGAATCATAGAGTTCTGGCTTATGGACATCTGCGGCCCAGTAGGGTGCAATGTTCTTTGCCATGCATTCGCCGGAGTCAACACTTCCTGTTAAGAAGCTTCCGCTGCTGTCTTGAAAGTCGGGACTGTATGCACACATCGTATAGTCTGGATCGATGGTGCAGTCGCCTGGCTCTTCAATGCGGATGTAGTACTCACTGGTCACTGAGGGGCTGTGGGCACTAAGGACAGGAAGGACTCCAGGAGCATGTAGGTGGGTCGTCTGATAATAAGAAGGTGAAACTCCATGTGTTGGACATCCACCGACCATGCCCCCTGGTGGGTAAAATGCTTCCTGACAGTGATGATTGACTTGTCCTAAACTGTTAGAAGGGACTGGGGGTCCATATGACTGGTCTCCCTTCGCGTGCTCCCAATTGTATTCAAAGTTAAGGCCATGGCTGGTCTCGGTGATCGTGAGGATGTCATCACCAGACTCCGAATGGTAACCCTCTGTCCCTGAAAACTGCTCAAGCAGTGGAAAGGATGAGGTTTTTGACGAGTGATGGTCCAGTGACGCCACAGAGGCGACGCAATGGCTGACGTGCGCAGGATTTGGACACATGGAATTCCAGCGGCTCTCAAAATCCTCCTCAGCTTCACTGGCCCCTTTGGCACATAAATAGCTAAGAAGCAAGTGGACTTCTTCTGCAGTTGGTCTCTGATCGGGTTGGAGCCAACAGAACTGCATCACTTCGTACCTGTGGGGACCAAAAAGAAAAAAAGGTAAATGTGATGCATCGAAAGTACTTTTTAGTCAAGATCAGGGGTGCTTGATATGTCAATTCTGATCGGCTATTCCATCAGAAAGCTGTTGGAGTAGTTTGCTCAACATAATAAAATAATCTTTAAGGATATTTCACGTCAACCAATCAGCGCAATTGCCACTTGATTAAAGTGTGACAGAGTTCACTGTCAAGTCACCACACGCGTGGTTGAATGAGCTTCTGCGATACTTCAGAAAGAGCCGGTTAATTTATAACAAAAAAAAAGGATATAAAAAAAGCAGGACCAAGTAAAAAAAGCTAATTTGAACCACTTGTGCAGAATTTTTTCTTTACCTTGTCATATTCTAAATGTATTTTTCTGATCTGCCAGGCTAAGCATTTGTTGTTGAGGTTGATCTTTTGGACCTGGTCTTTTTTAAAGTAGCTTACAAATTAGAAAAGTTTGGGCATCCCCTGGTCAGGTCCATACATTTTCTTACCAGCGCTCGGCTAATGGCACTTTAAGCAAAGGTTTGGGCAGTCGCAACTGCTGATCCCTCACAGCGTAGGTCAGGACCTGTCGGTCTGAGTAGTGGCGGTACGGTTGGTTCCCCAATTCAAACAACTCCCAGATTGTCACACCAAGAGTCCTGCAGAACAGTACAATGTCATAAAAGATAACAAGACATTCTTCACAATGGTTTCAGGGAAGCAGGTTACCATATGTTGCTCTGCTGGGTCTGACCGCCCACCAGGAGATTTCCGTGGATTTCGTCAAGAAGCTCAGGCGCGGTCCATCGCAGGGGAATCAACGTCTGATCCAATGTTATCATATAATCATCCTGTCAGAAAGAGACGATGAGATAACAATATGTTATGTTTGCATGTGTTTCAAGACTAGTCATACCTTGTACTTGGTTCGGGAGAGGCCGTAGTCCCCGATCTTCACGGTGACGTCAGCCGTAAGCAGACAGTTCCTCAGAGCAAGATCACTGTGGATATAGATGAGCAGACAGAGTGCTGGGTAGAAACCAAAACTTTGTGGAGACAATCCAAGTATCTGCACAAAATGTTTTTTTTTTTTACAAAATACATTGAAATAAAAACGTCGAAAAAAACACAGTGAAGTGACGAATCAACTTCTGGCTTTTCCAGGACTGGGATACACACCGTAGTCAAACAACTGTCAAGATAAACAGGAAGTGACAATATATTTGTAGCCATTGGCAACCGCCTGCAACAAAATCACTGATGCTGGAGTCGACCTGAACCACTCGGGCAGCACCAGGATATTGTTACAGGAGGAGAGCCGGAACGAAATCGAGAAAAAAAGAGAGAGTGTTTTAAGCGGGGAAAAATGAGAGCGTCACCTGTGGGTGAAGTTGTGCTGGTGCAGGTGAAGAAGTCCGGAGGCAATGTCACACGCCATCCGCTGGAGGATCAGCGGCTCGGGGGTCAGGGTGTCAGCTGACCTGCAGCTCCGTAGATAACCTTTAACATCACCCTGATCACAGAGGTCAAAGGTCAAAGCCAGTCACATGGCGCTAAAACATGCAATCTTAATTTATAAAAATCTGAAAAAGGAATATTTCTAAACATCTGAATAATACTATTTTCACTATGATTTTATCAGCTTTTCAGCATCTTATATGTTTTAATGTTGATGTATAAAAGCGATAATGAACGTGTGTGCAGCTTACTAGTGGACAGAACTCCATAACCAGCAGGTACGGGGTCACATCTGTGCACTGTGACAGACATCGTAGCAGAGATGAATGCTGCAGGACGCTGAGGGACCAAAACAGAGTTGTTAATATTTTCACAATCATTGACAAAGAATGTTTTGACTTTCACGTGAGAACATGGCTGACGAATATCTGATTAATTATTAGCTCAAACATTTATTATGGAAATAAAAGACGTACATTGGATTATAATTAATTTTTCTCTGACATATGATCCATGACGAGTGGTGTGAACTAAAGAAGACTGCTTGGCTTCTGTTTCAGGTGTGCTTCTGCTAAAATTCACATGTCGCATGAAACAAGGAGCAAACAAGGAGAAATTGCAAAAAGCTTGGGCTCGTCAGCTAAGATAGTAGATTATCTTACATTTATTAGAGCTACGAGGCTCAAGCTAATCTAGCTAGCGTACCACAGTATACAAATGAATCAGGAAATATTTGCACCGGAATGGTTGAGCTTCCTCCAGGAAGTGGATCTGGTCCAAAATGCTGGCGCTGGACTTCAGCTCCTTCACCACAACCTGGGAAGTTCTGAGACCCTGGTTCACCTCCGCCAACAGAACCTGAACCAGGACACACAAATCATATTCACCATCCATGTAACCGTTTTCACAGAAAGATGTGGATCGAAACAGACACCATGACCACAAAGACATGCAGAAATAAATAATTTACAAATGAAAATTACAGTTATGCAAACAAAAACCGATACATTATGAATGACGACACACGTACCAATGAGGAAGATGATGATGAGGATGAGGAAGATGATGATGGGTGATGAGCAAAGACAAATACAAAAACTTGTTAGCTAATAATAACTTAGTGATGTATGGATTCAAAAACAACCATGTGACCTCTGTGACCCCGCACATGTTTAACACATGTTTATGTACTTAAAGTAAAGTAATACATTACTGTTATGCATTACTTTTTGTGGTAGAGCAGTATTAAAAGATTACAAAAGAAAATATGGTAATATACTCTCTGTGCATCGTTAACATTAACGTTTTTTCGTTAAAAAAAATTGCCACACCAGAATAACTAAGGGTGTAAAAAAAAGGGCATGTAAAGGATTCGAGGGTTATAACATGTCTGCTGAGACGAGGACATTATTCGTAATATTACCCACTACAAAGTTACTGAAAGTGTTACAGATAAGTACATTTGTTAATTGCCTCAAGACATTTCAGTGTATTGAGTCTGAATAGAAAGTGAGTATATTTAAGCAACCTTGTTATCTTCATGCTACATCTGTTATTATATATATATAATTATAATATAATATATTTATTGTTTACGTCTGCACTGCATGTCTATTTCTGTGTGATAAAATGTGGCATATAACCTTTGTTTGGTCTGTTGTTTCACTTATCGTCCAAGGACTAATCTTTGATTTTTGATTAAGAATATAACTATAATTTCTAACTGTTGTATTTGTTTGTTTAGCGAAAAAAGAAAATGTAAAAACGATTTTGGATCTCATTGGGTCATTTTCTCGTAGCTTACAACAGAAAGCCCATTCAAACCTCTCCTCACATATAAGTCAGAATGAAGGTTCCATATAAAATACTAATGAAATGTAGCTCTATTGATTTCATGTTATATGTCAGAAATAACTGTGTCAAAATAATGTCACCATGAGCCATAAATGCAGCATCATTGCTGTAACACCAAAACTATGTTTTGTGAAAGTAATGCAACATTAACATTAACGGAAAAAGTATGTAACGCCTTATTATTAATAAAACCAATCATTTTAAAATGTGTTATAAATAATGCTGATTTGAGGTAATTGCCCAACACTGATGTTTAAATAGAGGTAAGAAAATGACGGACACTCACCTTTCCAAACCAGCCGCTGCCGATTTCCTTCAGGTAGAGAAGATCATGACGACTCACGTCCGAGGATTTGGTCAGCTCCACTAGAGCACCCGGAGGAGATGGTGTGGTTATTGTCGGCAAAAAATTTCAGAGGTTTTCTTTTACAAACTCTACACAGACAGCAAGAAAACAAAGCTTGTGAATGAGATGTTCACGTAGCAACTTCAAAACTACTACAGAACAAGAGTCCAAAGATTAAAAAGTCCACTTGTCTCGCACATACACACAGGAGTGTCATGGCTAAGATCCAGTCCCTCGCCTCCCTCCTCCTCAAGACCTTGCAACCTCTCATAAGTCGGACTCTTCCCGTCCGTCATTCCTGACTCCCACTCTGGCCTGCTCGGGCAGAATCAGCACCATTGTCTGCAGGACCTGAACCAGTCAGGACCAGTTAGTGCGACACACTGGGACCATTATTCTTCATGACATCAGAACCGCAACAACTTGACAACAACTTTGCCTTCTTTACTGGAGATACACACTTTTACAATGTGATGATTAGGATCCGAGGCCATGTGAACAAATTCTTCTGAGGCAATTTTTTTTTTTAAATTAGACTCAGACTCGCCATCAATAAATCATTTTTGGCCTTTATTTTGAGTTTTCTTCAGGAAGGAGCTCCCTGTGACATCATAAAGAATAGTAAGCGTAAGGTTGATGTTAGCATCTCTTTGGTTGAGTGTGTGGATCTAGTTTCAGCGAAAAGTCGCCCTGATGGAAGTTTATATTGTTCCTGAGTACATTGTAGCTGTAACCCGAGACCAGATCTTGGACTGTTGTCCGAGTGGACAGGAAGTCTGAGAGCATTCCAGATCACTCAGACTCTGTAATGGAATTCCCATCATACACTTAGGAATATGATGTTCCAGCGCCTTTCCAGTGTCTTTACAGTCATCGACATCAGGGTCGAGCACGTGAGAGCTCAGCATCTGCATCCAACAGCTGTGTTGGGCGGGTCAGGCCTCCAGAGACCCCTGAGACCTTCACTGGTTACAACCAGCTGATGAGAAACAGCCTTTGGAGCAGGGGTCTCCAAACAGATCCTCAAAGCTTTTTGTTCCAACCATTTACATTTTAACCAATGAGGTTTCAGCTTAAACAAACAACACCAGACCAACCAACCTTTTACACTCCTATTACAATTACAATTACACTCCTAAGACTCCTGAATGGGTTAAAATGAGTCATTTGATTAGTTGGAACAATAACCTGCACCACCCCGGCCCATTGAGGACCGGTTTGGACACCCCTGATTTAGACCTTTAGTCATTCTTTAGTTCAGCGTTTAGTCATCACTCTGGTGTATTATTATTATTATTATTATTATTATCACTATTATATAATTATGTATTGTTCATTTAAATGTGTGGTTATATAAAGCAGTACAAAATAGTATGAAGAAAAACGCTATAGAAAAACATTTTATTGCATCAAAAGGTTTAAAAAAGACAAAAATATTAGGAATCATTTGTCCGAAATAAATGGAAAAAATAGATACAATTTACTTCTTCTATTGGTCGTTACTATTATTGGTGGGTTTTATTTAGTTCGTTGCTTCTGGACTGCAGGGGGCACTGTTAGAAGACTTTAGTCGTAGAGAATAAATGGTCTGTTTCTTTGTTGCCATCATATTCACAACTGAATCTAGAAAAGCACGGAGAGCTCTGCCAAGCAGCTCATTTGCATCACTTATTAGCCAATGTTTGTGTCACATGACATTTATTTGATCTATATAATTAGATACAGTTTTTGATATTGTATATAGTTTTTGACATTTGAAATGTCACTGATATTGACCAACCCAGTAGAAACCAAGCAATATAAGAAAAGGGTCTACAGGATCCAGATGGTCGACCAGATTCGACTCAAACGCAGATCTGATCCATCCCATGAACGCATCATGTGACCCTTAGCATCAAAGATCCATAATATTCCTCAAAGTGAAAACTTTAAAGACACTTACCCGACCGGGAGGGTTGCTTGGCAACTGGGAGCGACACCTCTGTGAGTGGCAGGATGTAAACATCTGGACCGCCGAGCGACAGCGGCGAGGAGGAGACGTCCACATGGAAGTCGTCATTTCGAAATTCCTGTAAACCAACAGCAAAATATGTGTCAATCATAGACGAAAACAAGATGTAAAGGAAGTAAAGCAGCCGAGGACGAGGAAGGAAAAGGAAGGAGGAGATTAAACCTTTTAATATTACATTGATCAATCACCAATCACCAAATACGACGAGGGTCACTGGCAGAATTAGTATAGGGGCTAACTTCTGTGGTCATTCTGAGTGCTCGGAATGAATGAAGAATAGCTGGATGAGTTGAATTTAAGAAAATAAATGTGGTATTAATGTGGTATTAGGAAGAACGGAGGGTCAGGAGAAAGGAGTGGAAGAGTGTAGCAGTAAGGATTAGGAAAGGCAGATGGGGTAGAAAGAGATGATTAAAAATAGGAAAAGGGAAAAGGATATAATAATTAAAATACAATACAAAATCAGAAAACAGGATAAGTATAAAGATGAAAGAGAGAAGGAGTGAATAAAGGAAAAGAAGGTATATCAGGAGGAGGCACAAGAACATGACATGTCAGACAGGATGTCAAGATAAAACCTTTTTAGTTTCTGTAGTGGAATAATTTGACCTACAACCTATAAAAACACACACCCACACAAACACATGCATGCACACAAACACACAAGCACAGGCATACACAAACACACGCACACACTGCACACGCACACAGAAAGACAAATTCACACACACACAGAAAATACACCCACCCACATGCACACAGACCCACATACACACACAAACACACACACACAGACACAAACACACTCGCACACGCACAGGAACACGCACAGTAACACGCACACACACATACACACACAAACACACACATAAATACTAGCACACACATGCATAAAAACACAAACTCACACACATTCATAGACACCCACTTACACACAAAAACAAACTTACAAAAGCACACACAGACAGACACACCCACACACACGCACAAAGACACACACACAAACACACACATAAATACTAGCACACACATGCATAAAAACCCAAACTCACACACATACATAGACACCCACTCACACACAAAAACAAACAAAAGCACACACAGACAGACACACACACATACACACACACTCAGAAAAAGTTGATCCACATGTTTAGCGAGGGTTAAAGGATCGTGTGAAGATGTGTGAAAGTATTTCTTTCTAATTCTAAAATGCAAATGACAGATTAAAAGATTATCAGCGTTTTCTCTCTACGTCTCGCAGTCTCTTCAAATGTTCATAGATGTTCCACAAAAACTTGAGTGGACAGAAAAATCTATGAGGTTTCAACTGGTAAGTCAACTAAAAAAAAAGCCCTCCAGGGTCAACAGTGAAACTTTGACGCCCTCCCTCCAGAGGGCGCTGCCTCTCCTCACTTACCTTCCCTGGTCAGGTGAGTTCGACATGGAAAATCACCGCCCGCGGGCACGAGACCACCGCGACCCCTCCCTCGACATGAGGGAGAGCAGCAGTGAGCAAGTCTACATCCTGGAGACTGAGGAGCCCAGAGAGGACGGGAGGCTTTGTAGTGAGGGGCGGGGAGGGGGTCGGGGAGGGGGGCGAGGACGGGGGTCACTGACAAGCTCACGCAGAAATGTGAGGGAGAAAAACCCCAGTGAGAACGGGGGTGTAGGAGGGTCACATAGTGATGCCGTGACATCACTTGATCTGGACTGACTTCCCAACATCTGCAGGACCTCGCCCCAAATACACACACCAGATACACTCCAGTGTGAGACACACACACATCAACACACGCCTGAGAGACGCACAATCACACGAACACATCAACCCTTGTGTTTCATAACAGGAATATGAGGACACAGTTAAATAATGATGAGCTTCATGTTTGCAACACACTAGTTATCTGCATTCCAGTCGCATCCCACCTCTCCCCGATCTTCCCTTTGTACTCTTGATGAAGGGAAACTTAAGCACGGATTCTATCGTCGTCGCTTCTAACGGGTCCAGCCGTGAAGTCCCCGGTGGGAAGTATGGATTCACATATTAAATTGTTGTCCCAGATTGTTAAACCTTTACTGAACAGTACACAACACTTAAGCGCAAAACCACTGGAATGTATGAAAGTGGTTGGAAAATGAGTCAACTTTACAGTGTAGTTCTAGGAAGTGGTTTGAAGAAACATCTCGGATCAGAGAACCACTTAGATAACCATGACCTGGATGAATGAACACCTTCACTGACATCTGGAATGTACCATCTAGATAGATATAACTTCATTATTCCCTCAGGAAGATTCCTTCGGGAAATGAGGGTTCAGGTCACAGCTGCCGACAGAAGAATGAATCTAGTGGGGAAACATTTTAGCACCGAGACCATGTTAACCCAGTGATAGAATGAATACTGAGGTCCAGTGTAGTGGAGATCGCAAATACCAAATGTTCTGGCTCTTCCCACTTCTTGTTACCTAAATCTATTCCTAGTCTAGAACCTTTTCGGCAAAGGTTGCACTTTCAGGTAAGTCAAGAAGCTCCAGGTAGATGATGCCACAGGGGCCTCTCAGAGTTACAGAGGATTTGAGGAAGGAGAGAAAACATGGACATAAACAAACACCAGAGGCACCTAAATGTCTTTTTGACCCTGAGGAGACACTGAGCTGAAGATATTTGAAAACATACTAAATCATTGATAACGTCGGGTATCTATTTTCATCGAATTGCAGCAAAAACTTGTGGAAGGGTTGACGACTTTCTTGCCCTCAGGACATGTGAGTTGAATAACTGGAGGTCCAGTCCACTGAAGGTTGACAGGAAGTTGCTTCTCTGTCAAACACACAAAGCTGCTTCTCTCTCCTTGTTTTTCCCTCAAATTCCATCGTCCTGCTATGGGAGCGCCCGGGTTTAGTTCCAGATGAAGGCCGGATGCGCTCAGAGCCTCATGGGTAAAACCCTCCCCGTCACCACCCCCTTCTTTTCTCCCCCTTCCTCACATCGGTCCTCGGACACACCCCGACAAGCCTGACCCGAACCGCTGATGGGATCCACATGGCGGCCAAACGATACGGTGGAGTCTAATCCAGGTACTCCACACCAGAGTCTCACCTTGAAGCCTCTGCGTCTTTTCTTCTTGCAGCACAGACACGCCAGCGTGAGGAACACCATGGAGAAGAGACCGGCCAACGAGACCGCCACCACCGTCAGGGACGAGGACCACGAGAGGTCGCTGAGTTGAGCGCCATCTGCAGGACACACACAAGCACAGCAACTCTTGAAGTCCCGACACAAGCTGGGAGTTACTTTTGAAATGATGTCATTAAACAACCCATGTGTTGGCCGAAAACAAATGTGTTTGTGGTATCCCTTGTGTTGTCTCTGGGTCAAGGTGAACGACCTCCCTGACTGCCAGAAATACATATGCAGTGATGGGCTCTGCAAGGTCCTGAAAATGAAAGGTTGATGGGAGAAATAAAAACCTATTTCTGAAAAAATAAAATGCAGCAATAGCAAGATGCAACATGAGATAAAACAACACCTGACTGCGAAAACTAGAAACGCAAGCCAGTGGTGACAAGACAAAAATAAGCTTTAAAAGGACATGAAAAAAGTGTCAGATGCAATATGGAAAATAATGAACAGACGAGCTGGAGCGAAAAAAGGAGGAAAATAAAAGCCAAACACACACAGGACAAGAAGAAAATGAAGAGGTGAAAGCCGTGGAGGGAAGAAAAATAGCAAAAAAAAACAAGCATACACATAAAAAAGTAAAAAATATAGATGAAATTGCAAAAAATAAAAGCACAGGAAAGACACTAACACAACAAAAATATGAGACAGTAAAGCAGTGGAGTGACAAAGGTCAACAAAAAACAACAATGTAAATACAAATAAAAGGAAATGAAAAACTCAATATGAAAAACAATGTTTTGAGGCTTTCAAAATGTGAAAAAGACACTATGTCGTCTAGTTTCTCTAGACTCAAGGGTTACTATGGTAACACCCAGTTATGCATAGACTAGTTTAATTTCTCTGGTGAGATCGGGCTGTAGTAAATCTCTGTTGTGTGATCGGAACACACACACAGAAAGAGCTACACATTGTAAACAAGAGTTGTCCATTATTGAGACGCACCTGCAGTAATTATCATCAAATATTCATGTTGTTTACAGACCCTCGTGAGGTTTTTTCTTCAGGCGTTCACTTCCTATCCAACTTCTCATCCACCTTCATGAGAATTTTTCTCCCGCAGATAACTGTATTTTTAATGTTGCTTCAAAAATTCAGCATTTTTTTCTGCAACAATTGAGTTTCTAATCGATCCAAAGACGACAAAGCTAACGGTTGGTGTAAACATTAAAGCTGAGCTAAGCCTTTCCAGTAGATGTTTTGTTTCCAAATAATCAGGGATTTGGGGATATAGTTATTATTGTTATATAAATGCTAGTCTCTATTACTACTCATGGCTATTTCACGTTTTATTCAAACTAGGTCTTAGGTTGTTGACAAATCCAGACTTTGACAACACTGCACTTCCTCACCCTAGCAGCAGGGGGCGGAGTGATCTCGACCACAATCCAAAATAAATCCCGATATATAAATAAATCCTGAAAAGACTTTGTAATGAAGATGAAATTCTGTCTGCTACTGCCTTGGATTGTGTTGCCATGGAAACCAACTGAGTGACAGTTGCTAGGCAACTGATGCTGGAGGATGTTCGTCTACACAAGCAAAATCTGCAAAGCAAAATCCATTTTTTAGACATTTTCAGTTTTATGTCATTTTTAGAATTCTTTCCTACCTTTGATTTCTCACCTTCTTGTGCTTATTATTTGATATCCATTTTTGAAAATTAATGTAAATAATAAATGGCAAATAAGTAAGTAATGGTTATTTCTAAAGGGCCTTTCTAGACCAGGGTCACCAATTACTTTAACCATTAAAAAAACAATACACAGTTAAAATATATACTTTAAAAGACACATAAGACTTGATAATTATACGTATATGTTTCACAACAATATTCAACAGCAGTCTATGATTATTATGATTTTGATTGTTCTTTGCTACACACAATTGTATTCCATCAATGAGTTTTTATATAAGATCATTTTCACCCACGAGAAGATAAAAATATTTTGGTTATGTAATTCACTGTAAGAATGATAGTTCTCAGGCCAACAGGATTCTCATAATACTGTAAATACTAATTATTATAATGACATACTTGTTATTTGTACACTGGTGTTGCGTTTTTAAACACTATTTTACACCCTCTTGTTCCAATGCTCAGCACATCTGTGGCTCTGGACACTCATTGACATTTACTTCATCACTCTTCAGCTTCAACATCAGCACCACAGACGACAGGCGACAATGACGTCATCAATCACCACTAATCACGGGGCATTAATTGATCCGTGATTGACAGACACGATCCGTTGTTTTTTTTTCTCGACTCACCTGAGCTGAAGTGCGAGCTGAGCGCGGACCCGGGCCCGGACATCATCACTATCAACAAGAGCATCTTCATCATCTTCATCTTCATCTTCACCAGCAGGAAGGAGCCTCTGGACCTCCGTGAGTCTCTGACATCATCCGCCGCCTGCGGCTCCTGGTTCCGTCAGGAAGAGACAAAAGGGGTCTGCGGAGTGTCCTGGGAGGGGGGGTTTTAGTTCCGGGACCAGACTCCATGGGTGAGCGGGACGAGCCCGGTTTGCGGCAGAACTGTCCGAGGTGCTGCCGACAACTGCGCCATCTTGCTGCGCGAAGAGATGGAGGAAATTTCTGCAGAGGGGAGGGGGGGAGGAGGAGGAGGAGGGCTGTGGGTGGGTGAGTGGGGGGGCGAGGTGAGTGGGAGACGGTCTGGAGGATCCTGAGTCGGATGACCTGAACCCAGGTGGGAAACATTTTTGTGTGGAGCCGTCACGTGACTGCTTTTCTAACGGTTCGCAGGTTCTATTGGAGCAGCCTTGACATCCGTGAGATACTCATCAGAACCACGACAGCTGCTCTGACCGCTCAGGTTTCAGTACTTTTCAGTACTCAGGTTTTTTACTACCAGGACACGCACAAAATATCATTGATATAGTTTATGATCCATTGATTAATACTGTGTGAAACGGTTGGAAATTTTCATTTTGTTTCGGTTGCGTTTACTCAAAAGATAAAACTGTAAAAAAAAAAGACAAAAATAAGTGGAAAGCAAATTTGACACGATTTTCTTGACAGTTTTTAATCTGACGGTTCGTCTGTAAATATAATATGACATTCAAACTCAAGGCCCGGGGGACAAATTCCGGCCGCAGTCATTTTTTTTGTGGCCACGACGGAAGGTTGGCTCAGTTCAAAGGAAATGAATGTTCATGTTGATAGTAAGTAAGTAATTTTTATTTGTATAGCGCTTTTCCAGACCAGGGTCACAAAGCGCTTAAACAATCAAAACAATATTCAATAAAATATATACTTTAAAGGTCAAGATAAAACTGATAACACAACAGGAGTTCCAGAAAATCAAGGAAAAGCCTAATCAAATAAAAAACGTCTTAAGATGTTTCTTAAAGGAGTCAGCGCTGTGATCCATAAAGATGTCCGAGTTTCAGATAAGATAAGGAACAGATCTTTTCTAGGTCAACAATTGTATACGTCTAATAGCAAGTAAGTAAGTAATTTACATTTATAGAGCGCTTTTCCAGGAGAACGAAAGTGAGGGACTTTGATGGCAGAACAAACACAGATCATTTATTTAGATCAAGCCACCAATATTGAAAAAAACAGTCAGACTCGCTCTTCCCGGTTCGATACATAAACCATGTATTCAGCCCGCGAGTAAAACTGCGGAAAGATTGTGTTTCTTTGTGCGATACTTCGTCTTTTCAACTTGTTTTTGTTCAACCTTTCTTCCTCCTCATCCTTCACACTCGTTCCATCTCTCCTCAACATCTCTGCTTCTCCTTAGTTGGCTTTTCCTCTTCTTCTTCTTCTTCATCTTCCTCCTCATCAGATTCTTTGTGGTGTTTCCATGGAAACGACTGCATATGCAGAGCTGAATGGTCCAAACAGCATTTTCATATGAATAATAAATATATAAAAAAAAAAGTGTTTACAGGATGGTTATCAAGTGGTGTCTTTAATACAATCGTGTGTAAACAAGTAGAGCTCGATGACGTCATCCGGGTCACCTGACAATCATGGCATCAATGGCACGAGTGACTTCAATCTCCTTCTATAGTCATCGGATGACAACAGCGATCCAGACACATGTCAGCTTTTTGTCTGTGATAAAGGTGATTAAATACAACCATTAAACGTAAAAATAAATTGAAACTTTAAGTATAAATATCATAATAAATGTGTGTTTTTTCAAGCTGTAAGCTCAAATCATACAAAAAAGAGAAATTATAAATGACCAACTGATGTTCCCTCACGACATTAGCGCGAACGTCTCTGTTTAAAAAAAAATGCAATTATTTTAACATTTAAAAAGTACCAGTGGCGACCACTAGGGTGCAGTATCACACAGCCCAAAGTCACATGACCATCGAATGACTTTGGAGTGAACAGTGAGGTCTAAGTGTCTCGGGCAAAGTGCGAATTAATTAATTCTGGTAAAACCTGGTTAAAGAAAAATAATTTCGTTTCGTTCTTGCAAAAAAACGTTGTTGTTATTCTGAAAAAACGGATCCAGCTATAGAATGTCGAAGTAAAGGAAGCAGTGGCGCGTTTTCACCAGCAGATGGCGTCATTGCTAACCAGATGTTGTGAGTCGTGCTGGCTTTACTTATTCTAAACTAGTAAGTAAGTAAGTAATTGTTATTTCTAAAGTACCTTTCTACACCAGGGTCACAAAGCAGTATCATAGTAGTATTGGTACTACTCTCTCAGCTTACTCTACCGTGGTAACAGATAATATAAATTCCCATTAAAGTAGTAGACTTCAGTACTATTGTAGGTGTTGGTATAGCTATGTGTACACAACTCACTATGGTTCACAGTACACAACAGTGACGTTAATGTCAATATTAGCTCCAGTAAATGCCCGTCAATACAGTGTACAGAGGTGTCTCAGCAGTGCAAGGCAGAACCAGATGTGGCCGTGAGGGCGCGGTCAGCCGGGGGTGTCGACTGGAGACATACTCATAGCAGGAATGGAGGCTTCAGGGCCATGTTCTGTCCTTCACAGGAAATGAGTGAATGTGCACCGTTGTCGTGGTGACTGGGAGCGTCATCATTTATGCAGACAGTTTCAAAAGAAATCCATGAGACCCCGAGTCTATAAAGCATGAGAGGATTCCATAAACTTCACAACACAGTGATCTTTAATGGTCACCAGGTGACTGATCACGTCTTCAAAGTGGTGTTGAGAGGCCGATGGAGACCTTCTGTCAATCATTGCCAAACGTTCTTTTTGAGGCTTTTCACTGACTAAAGGTTCGAATAACAACAAAGCTTTTCACTCCAACCTCTTCTGTCGAAGGCAGACATTTACTTTCCTGACATACACCGAGACTAGACATTTAGTCAAGAACAAAAGACATTAACAAGAACAGGGAGTGAACCAAGATGAAAAAACATGTTAAAAACAAACTGAATCACGTGATCTTGGAAGAATGTTTTTGCTGCATTCTTTGAACACATAAGCTGAAGCATTATGGTTTTAATGGTGACCTTTTGTTATTGCCTTACAAATCAAATATTGACTTTTGATTGAATTATAATAAAAAAAGGAATAATGTCATTGTTATTTAAAAATCCTAACTTGACCATTCTGGGTGAAAATTACCGACTAATATTTAAGGCAAGAAAATGTTAACCTTAATCTTGTTTTCTATTGCATAAACATAATTTGGCGTGCTTGTCAGGAGGGGGGCGGGGGGGGGGGGGGGGGTGTCCTGTGCAGGTGATAGGAGAGATAAAGGTATCTGTGTGTTTTCTTCATCTGGAGCACGAGATTAACAAATAGCTCAGTCTCTGCATGTTCCGTCTGTATTGATGTTAAAAGTTCAATAAATTGACCAATTGATTTGACAAAAATAGTAGCGATGACAAACTAAAATGAAAAGCACAATAGGTGGCGCTATTACCTATTTCAGTATGAAATCATAAAGCTTGTAGTTAAATAACAACAACAATGAAAACATATTCTTTGAGGCGTTAAACTCTTTGAATACTTGTGAACGTCAACATGCACATGAATACTCAACATATCCTTTATAGAGACTTTTTTTATTCAAAGAGAATATTGCACTTCAACCGCTGACATCAAGGATGCAGTTCTTACAAATATTATATGAAAAAGTTCCCTCATGAGGCTGTGGATCTGCTTCAGGTGAGCAGCACCACAAGTTCAAGTGTTTGAATCATTACAAAAATAAAGTGATTTATTCATTCTTCTGCTCAATAGTCCAGAGCCAGGTTGTAAAAGTGTATAAACTCTTCCTTTTCTGGAATGTCTGGTGTGACCGGTTGGACCACGATAAGAACAAGGCACAGTGAGGACATGCGGAGCTTCATTTGGATCAACTGACGGTCACATGCGGTCGATGACGTAACAGGAAAAAAAAACCAAACTAACTTTTCCAGTTCCACTGAGATTCTTCCGTGCAGTGACACAGTTTGATTTACTTTGGGCGTCAGCGTCAGTGTCACATATGAAAGAACTTCGACCGGCTCGACCCGTTGCTCAGGTTCAACCCAACATTCCTTTCACATTTGCTGCAGAGTTTTTTTCAACAAGAACATTATTTGATATTGAGAGTGGCTTCTCAAAAGAAGTGCCTTTCACTCAGAGATTCAAGTACCCGAGAGTTTTCCTCGTGATGACAAGACAGCTGGAGCAGCAACGATGACTTCTTTAAAAAAAAAAAGAGTTGAAGGAACAAGGCAAGAGACTCCCCCTAGTGGTCAGTTCGTGTCCTTCTCTCGCTAGTGAAGGCGAAAAAATGTCATCCTTGCAATTTAAATAAAAAACACACATTACAAAAAAAAGAAAAATGCCCTTTCATCCAGAGATGAAAAAAATCACAAGTAATAAATATATTCAACATGTAAAAAAAAATCATGTTAATAATTAAAATCATTCGTTTTTTAAGAGGAGAGGATTCAAAAGTATGAAAAATAAAGTCATAAATATTTGATTCAATAAATAAAAGGTGTGAGACGACGAGGAACATGACGGCGTCTTATGACTCCAGATACTGTAATGTGGGGTGTTTCCTCACAGCCTGGTGTAGAGGCGCATGAGTCCGGCGTCGTGCAGCTGCTGCCACAGAACCTTCTCCAGCCTCATGTCGTGGTTGGCGTAGAATCCCACCTTGTGGTAGTTCTTGTCGTAGTAGTGGTCCGAGTAGTTCTTGTAGTCGGAGGTCATGAAGCCGTACGCCGACACCTGCCGCGTGGAAACAACGTTTTAACAACTTTTCGTTTTTCCAGTGAAAGCAGACGAGGTAAGGTAAGGTAAGGTAAAACTTTATTGATCCCTCAGGAGGTGAATCTGTGGAATCTGACTAGCAGAAAGAAAATAATTTAATGCTGAATACAAACGCACACTAGGGCGGCTGATATTCCGGGTGTGTCAAAAGACTATTCTTTTGTTTTGTATTGTTCCATATTCTGTATTGCTGTCACTCTCATCAGAAAGACATTCCGTTCTAATCATGGAATGAAAATTATTTGACCCTGAGTTATATAATAATATATCCTGGAATAGAGAGGATTACCTTGTCGCAGGTGTGCAGTGCCGCCAGCAGCATGGTGGCGCCGGTGGACGGTCGATAAATGCTCCGATATCTTCCCTTCAGAAGCTTTGAGCGGAGAAACCTGAGGGCGCCGGAGAGTCAGTGGGACCGGGGGGGTCGTTGAGGACTCAATCACGCACCTGTTCCTGATGTAGCGCACAAAGTCGGGGTGGAACATCTTCAACTTCTTCTTGGTCACGTCGTCACCGAAGAGCTGCCTTGGACTACAGAGACAATCGGAGAGTGAATGAGGTGCAGGAGGAGGCGATGGATGAATTATTCCGACTCACTTCTTCCCTTTATCACGTCCGCGCTCCACAATCGTTTGCGTCGCTGCCGCCTTCATCAGCAGATAATCGCGGTCGTGGTCTGGAAGAAACACGTAGCGAGTTTCCTGTCGAAAAAAAACCCCACATTTTTTTCATTTAAACCTACTGAACAGACTGGAGATCTGCTGAAACTCCACCACTGACCTCAGAAACCGGAGGCCCCCGGAAGCCAATCCGTCTGTACACTGACATGGAGTTCCGCAGAGTGTTGGTGGAGAAGATGTAGTGAGTCGTCCGAGATCCAACATCGTTCTCGAAACCTTGGGTGATGGCACCGTTGGTCCTGGAAACAGATACGATTGTTGTGATTCTTGGCCACTTAGGTTATGATGGTTCACGGTTTATGGAAAGATGTCGAGTCTATATGGAGGAAGAAGAATTTACACCGATCTACTGTATTTTACTACTATCAGTGGCCTCTGAACGAGGGATGCACTGAACATACACCACAGAAGATCTCGGGGCACAAATGGCTGAGAGTGAATTTTCTTTTTTTGGGGGGGCAAAAATAAATAAAATAAAAATTGAGCCAAAACAAGATGTCAAACGCAAAAGCTTTGTTATGGCTGTGTACAGTGCAGCTGATGAGCTCACTAATATAGAACATTTTCTTTTCTTTTTTGGGTCACCTTTCAGCATCTCACTCATGAGATCTGCTCCTCTACCGCATCTGTTAGGACGTGAATAAACGACATTCCTCTAATTGTTGCACTAAACCTTCTCCGTGAAGACGAACCACGGAGAACATTCTTCAGTCTGGAAACCTACGTTTCACTGAGATCTACTGGGATCTGCATGATAAAGACCAGAAACCATCGCTTCAGTATCACCTACAACAGCTGAGATATCGTTTTCCACCCTCTCGCTTCCATCCACTTCCCTAATTGTGTTCCTATATCTAACTTTGTAACGTTGTGTATCATGAAAAGCACTGTAGAAAACTTCATCATTATTTGGATTTAGGAAAAAAGGAGTGAGTAAAGATGAAGGGAAGATGGATGGATGAGAACAACTATTACATTACGGAACTACATGTATTTCTCAGCATTCTAACTTAACGCATTAAAGCATAGCAGAAATGGAGCGAACCTGAACACATAGTCATGCTGGTCGATCTCGGATCCTTTCCCGGAGTCCTTCAGAATCCCTCCGTTCCCGACCACGGCGCAGCGGATGCACTGGGATCCGTTCCGGCGCTCGTGCCAGTCGTCGAACATTTGTGAGTTCGCGGTGGAGTTGAGAAACGAGAGAGTCGCGTTCAGATCTGCAGGGAGAGCAGCACCGGTGTCAGAACCCTGGTCCAGGACAGCCAGGTCCAGTTTTTGGTGCTCACCCTGGAAGCTGATCGCGCCCCAGCCGTGCGCTCCGGAGTACTTCCTGAGGCGCTGATGCTGGTCTTGGTCCACATGGACGGCCCACTGTAGGACCGGGATCCGGTCCAGAAACCGAGCTCCAAAGTCGGAGTCGGATATTTTACTTCTGATTCCTGCAGTGCAGTTCTGAGCGAGGAGAGAAGCAGGACTGTTAGCAAAGACAAGTGAATGGAATGGAAATGTATCATTATATTTATTTATAAATATAGACAATTAAAGAAAAAGCAAAACGTACAGTTTGTGTCGGAACGTCGCCGCTCATGTACGAGTCTCCGATAAATGGAGACTCGGTGAGTGTTGGCAACTTCAGCTTCGGTTGATCCTTCGGTGGGGGCGCTGTGGTTCTGGTCCGGTTCAGTCCGGGTTCACGTGGCGGAACCGTCACAGCTCGTAGCTGAGCCAAGTCAGTGGTCACAACAACCTTCGACTCCCCTTTCACGCTGAGAGAGAGACAGAAGGATTGGTTTGAGATGAACGAAGATCATGACTCCACGATTTGAAACGTTAAGTTAGTGCAACAGTCGACTTTATTATCGTCACACACCTGCTCAAGCTCAACAGACGAGAAACACTACGTGGTCACCGCGGCGATGTCATGTGACAGAATGTTCGTGCGGCTCGACTAACTCGATGACCACACCTACACGACGAGGGGTCGAAGTACGATCCTTCCAGCAGTCGAGTGAGACTTGTCTCAACATTTACAGTGCTCAACCCTAAACTGGCCCCTGATCAGTTTGTATGTTTCACCCTAGAAGTGTAAGTAAGTAAGTAAGTAAGTAATATTTATTTATATAGCGCTTTTCGAGACCAGGGTCACAAAGCGCTTAAACAATCAAAACAATACTCAAAAAAGTACATACTTTAAAGATCAAGATAATACGGAGAACAACACAGGAGTTCGAGAAATTCAAGGAAAAGCCTGAACAAATAGAAACGTCTTAAGATGTTTATTAAAGGAGTCAGTAGACTCCATCAAGCGCAAAGAGAGAGGAAGATCGTTCCAAAGCTTAGGAGCAACAGCCTGAAAAGATTTCTCTCCTCTGGTCCTGAACCGTGTGCGTGGAACCATAAGTAGATTCTGATCCACAGACCTCAGAGCCCGAGCTGGGGTGTAAGGCTGGATCAGATCAGTGATGTAAGGAGTGTGTGGCAGTTGATCACATTCTGCTGCGTAAAAAACTGTGATGGTTGTAAAGAAGAGGGGGGGGCGACTCACATGGGTGTACCTCCTGTTGATGGCCAGATCGGGGTCACGGACCGGGATGCTTTCTCATACGTGATGTAGACCCCCAGCACGGAGCAGACGGTCAACACCACCAGCAGCAACTTCAGAGACGGAGCCATCCTTCATCACACAGACTCCAGGGTCTTCTAGGCCAGTCCGGGGGTCATGAGTCTCAGGACTCGGGGCGCGTGGAGAAGAAAAGGGGGGGCGACTATTGCCGGCACCCGTTGCTCATTCCGGGCCAGTCGCCTCCTTCTGGACCCCTGCTGTCTAATGGTCCAGGATTGAGGAAACAGGACCAGGATCAGCTGCGGGAAGAAGAACAGGAAGTGAAGAAAAGTAAAGGCTGTTGTTGACATTAGGGTTAGTCGAAGACCAGGATGAAGAGAAGGATTCGTTCCAAAAACGAGTTTCTTCAGTAATACTATGAAGTAGGTTGATGGACAAAAAAAAGACAGACCTTTTTGGTTTTTAAATTGAGGTTTTATTGATTTGTTTTGTATAAAACCGAGCAACAACAAACAAATATGTTATAGAAACAACAGGGAAAAGTTAAATAAATAAGGTATTGGTCGTTTATTCGGCGCACGTCCATCAAACGTACAAAATACATCAAAGCAAAATCCTCATCCATGTTGTTTCTGTGGGAACAAGAATATTTATACATGCATTTCTCTTGTGAGAGTTTATGACCTCGACAATTCCATCACATACAATGTGAGTCATTTACCTGCAGGGGTTTTGTGGCATGATTTTGTTTTAGAGAAATACTGCCAAAAGTATTTAAAATAAATATTCATTACAAACAATATTTGAATTCATGCCCAAATATTACACAGAATTTTTTCACCAGAGATATTTTGAATAACGTTGTGAACGGGACGTCCGTCAATAGTTTCCAATTTCTTGTCATAATCTTCTGTAATTGTATTGCTTTCTTATCTCCCGTGAGACTTTTAATTTCCCTGCTCTTTACTTTTTTCTCAACATTTTTTTGTTACATTTATAGTTTTGCTCACACCGACTTGTCCTATGTACAATATTCTCCTATGTTTGCTTACGTTATCCCACCTTCCTCTTGGCCTTGGTCTATTCCATATTATTCTCGATATCACATTCGAAAGTGACTCTATGGTTTTCCAATTGGTAGTATTATAAAAGGTTCAGTTATTAAGTCAATTTCCTTGTGTCATTTTCCAACAATTTTCTTCATAACATTTCTTTATTTCTATTGTCCATTTTTGGTCAGTTTTTCAGAATTGATCATGAAAATTTGTGTTGAGTATATTTTCTAAATATACTTTCTATTTCTTTAAGATCAAAATAAACTTGGTTTGTTCGAGTATGTTTTAGTTCATGAATAGAGAGAGACACTTGTTCGTCAACTAAAATGTTTCAAATACATGTTTTTTTCTGCTTCTGAAATCAGCTGCCTTTGTGTGTTGTTCAGAACTTCTTGAATTCTTAAAGAAAGGACACATTTTCCTTCTCTTCCTTTACTTAGATCCAAGTTTTCCTCGGCTTTAAGAGGGTTCCACACAATGGCAGGGTCAAAATCCAGGTCATCATTTTCACACGTTTAAATATATTTATTTCTTCCATGGTGTTTGTTTTGTTGAGTATTTCAACATTAAACCCAAAGTGAAATGTTTTTCCAGGAACATTAATAATTCAAATGTATTCCATTACAAAAATATATAGAATCAAAGCAGTAACATCTACATTAAACTTGCCTCAGTTGTTCAAGTTTGGTTTAAACCCGCACAGTCACAGCCCTGCATTGTCAAGCCTGACACTTCAGGGTTCCTCCATTGTATCCAAGCCCTGCAGCCTGAGGCGTCGCTCTACTTCTTTGTTGTGTGATCGCAGTGATGTGCCGTCATTTTCTGACCTCGATAAACCCATGTGCTCGTATTAATAATGTTATATTAATAATTAATAACGTGTATCAGGACATGGCGACTGCAGTGAATAGGAGTTTTGATCCGAAAATGGTCTGGGAACATTTCTGAGCCAAGACAAACATCATCTTGTGCAGCTGAGAGACTTTTGTTCAAGGTCAAGTCGATGTGATACGGTTTCGGTTCGACGGAAAAGAGAAAAAAAGAAAACATCTTCTTGTCAATCACTGTTTTTGTCCTGGAGAAGGTTGAGCTGATCTCATGTCAGCTTTGGTTAACTGCTTTAAACTGTTTGTTTGTACTTCATTCTGACCTTTGGTTGAATTTCTCATGATTCTTCTTCAAGTGGAAAATGTTGAAATGTTGCCATGGAAACCTGTCAGGTGGGCTGGACCCAAGGGTCACATGACAGGGCTACGACAACACAACATATATTGTTGTAGTCATTTCCCCAATTTATGCATGATTTAATTGAATTCATTAGAATTGAGTGTTGAATGGTTTATACTTGAACAGAACATTTAAAACCTAAATATGTTATTACGAAATTAATTCAATATGTTTAGTTAAGAGTTTAAACAGATTTATGAAAAGCATTGAGTAACATTTTCTATTTTTTATACATTTACAAAATCAGAATTCGTTTTTTTTTTGTTGGATTTATTAATTAAAAGAAGTTCCGATGTCGATTTAAACCGTTTGGAAAAAATATAATTAGAACAATTCAGATGTGTCATTTACCAAGACTTTTGAATTGAAAAGTAGTACAAATGGAGTCTCTATGGTGTGTCAAGGCTTCTTTTTTTTAATGATTAATCTCATCTACGTCATCAACTCTATGAGTTGAGCAAGAAACAAAAGTAACACGTTATCAGATCTTTATAGTGTTGGTTAATCTGTGACCCTCATTATTGTCCTCAAAGTTTGGTTTATTTAGGACCAATAGAGGAAGTTTGTTTGTGTTAACAACACTGGCAATAAAGGTTTGTGAAGTCAAGGACATTTTTTAAAGACATTTGAAAAGCGATTAAATAAGTTTTCATTGACGTGTTCACAAGAACGTGGTCGTGGGAAAAAGGTAATTTATAATTAAATGTTCTTCAGCGTCAAGTGTGTCAACTTTCAACTTTACAGCTATTGTGTCTAAACACGTCTCTCACACACACACACACCCACACCAGTTTCGGTGGAACACAAAGAGAGATAAAAAAAAGTCGTCCTCACAGTTCAGAGCCTCCTCTCGTTTCTTCTCCCACCTCTTCTTGTGACCTCCCTCGGTCGTCAGGGCGACTTCTTCCTCCTCTGGCGAGCACAAGTCTGGCGGCGTGTGAGATTTGTTGCCAGGACTCGGCGGCAGCAGGAGGAGGAGCAGAAGGAGGGGTCTCACAAGAATGAGCAACAGCTGCTGGCATTAGTTGCCCCGGGTCCCTTCACACCCGCCCCCCCCTCCCTGCTGCTCCTCCCTCCTCCTACTCACTCAGTTACCACGGGGGAGGAAACCAGTCGCTGTAAAGTCAGACATGAGCAGGCAGAACAGAAATGCTCAGAATGTGGAGACCCTGACTCACTCAGCTTCTGTAAACTGTGTCACCGAGTTGAGTTTACACTCCATGTTTCCGATACGTCTCATTTGAGCTGATCCGATCGTTCCTTCTTCTCTTTGCTGCTGCAATTAAAGTCAATTAAAGTACAGCAAAGCAAGAGTCAGTTCGTTTACAAGCACCAATGTAGAGTGAAGGTCAAACTGGTGCTTCCTGAAGAGTGCAGTTGAGTAAAGGGGAAGTTGTTGCAAGAGAAAGACACACTGGCCAGGAACCTTTGGAGAAGTTACAGACAAAAACAGACCTAACTAAAATAAGTGCGACACATTTAGCTCAATAAAGTGGTCGGATCATGAAACGAAACACGTTTTTATTTTTTTTCCTCCAAAAGAGGGATCGGCCACACGGCGTGAATATTTTCAATGAATCAATATATTCTCCAATTGAATACAAAAACATTATTTGCACAAGAAGAAACATTGAATTAGAAAAACAATCGAAGAAATAAAACTTTCTTTCACAACATTTCAGTCTGAACGGTCAGTTATTTTTAACAACTTCCTCAAAACACTGTGTAGACAGAACTCTGCGTGAGACGGAACACGAGTCAGCATTTCTACCTTGACGGCTTCGGTTTAAACTCATCCATAATAAAATATTTGTCCATTAAAAAACACGATCATTCGCTTGTATTTTACAAAAGTTATTGACCTTTGCCTTCATGTGTGATGTTCGGGGTCGTCATCTTCATCAGTTTGCAACATGATTCGTTTCGTTAGTGTCTATAAAAGTCCCACTTGTGGTGGATGAGGCAACTGGACGGACCAGGTAGCGTTTTGACTCAAGCTTCCTGTGCAGGATCCTAAATAAGTATCTTCACTTCCTGGTGTAGAGTTTAGCCTGCTGGCACTTTGGAAACAAGAACCACAAAGACGCTTGTGTCTCAGTTAAGAACAGAGACTGAGGGATAAAGAAGGAAAAGTGTTTGGCTTTGACTCACACCGACAGTACTACGCCCCCTGCTGACCCCTAGACCCCCTCACTCCTCGTCCACATCTGACATGTTATTTCACCTGCTCATCTATCCTGTCACCTTTTCTTTTCTCCTTCAGCTCACTTTCCATCACTTCCCCTCGTCTTCCAACTCTCTCGTCTCCGCCATCTTCACATTCACGCCCCCTCCTTCTTCACCTCCTCTCTCCCTCATCACGCTTACATCTCTACTCAGTGTCAGTTACCTCTCATCTGGGTCAGCTTGTGGGTTTTAACAAACATCTGGAAATGTTCTCTTCCCCCCTGAAGGTGGGGGGGGGGGGCATCACATGACCCAAGGATCTCCCACAGCAAAAGATCCTCCTGGTGCTCTTTAATTACGCTCCTTCAGGTCTCGGCCCTGGTCTAAGTGCTGAACCAGGATTTTTTACTTCTTGAGCAGCTGCTTCCTCTGCTGGTCCCACAGCGCCTCCAGGTGGTCAGCCCTCTTCTCAGCAGCCTAGAATAGCGAGAGTGATGCATTAGTGGCATCACATGTAGACACTCATTTACATGTGTTAGCAAGACTGTATCTTTCTACAGAAGCACCAGGTGGCCTCGCTCACCTCTTGTTGCTTCCGGAGAACATTGACAGCCTCCTCCTTTTTCAAGATGGCCGACTTTACCCTGGTTAACAAAAAGAAAGCTTTTGTGACATTTATGCAGATTCATTGCTTTTAAATGTCCCATTTTATGCTGGTTTAGCCTGACATCACCTGAGCCATGCAGCACTTCAGTAACTTTCTTTTTATAAAACACACATGTTTATCTCTGCACTCTCCACATCCTCACGACACTACAGCTGGAGGAAAATATCGATACACTTATATATAGCCATGTTTTTTCTACAATACCATATTGATTTTTCAACAGAACTGTATAAAAGAAATTTGTCCTTTTATAGGTATTTAAATAAAATAACTTAATTTTAAAATGTACAATCAACATGCTACCGCTCACAGCATTTGTTCATTTCTGTGTCGCTATTTAAACTTCTTGTGGCTAAATGGCAGCAGTCTCTGTTCCGCTCCTAAAGGAACCATAAAATCCTTCAAGATCCTTGATATGACTGAGGACGAGAGGATACATCCGATTACAGCATTATTTAAAGCTGATGTTTGGACATATTTAGTGAGATAATGAAAGCAGTTAAGAGTTTGTCAAGATTCATATGGTCTGTAAATTCTGCAACACCAGAGTCAAGTACTTGACAATACTACAAATATATCGTTGTTCATACAGTATCACAATTTATTCCCATATATTGTATTGTTGCCCCTGTATCGTGATACGTGTCGTATCGCCAGATTCATGTCAATACACACCCCATAGACAACGCTCCCTATTTTGTGATTGGTAAACAGAAAACACAGATCATAAAGTGAGAAAAAAATGAATGTGAATCAAATCTAACGGTTAGTCACTTTAAGCCTTGAATACGTTGAAATATAATACATTTTGAGAACAAAAAAGGATAAGTTGATGAGATCATTACGAACAATATATGTAAACAGTGAGTTTTCTTAACACTCTTTTTATTCATCCCTTCTTTCATTTGACTAAAAGGCGCCTCACAACCATCAAAGAATAAAATGTGAGCCCACTAGTTAATGTCATATGCAAGCTGGTGTGCGGACTCACCGCTGGTGGACTTCTGCTAGCTCCTCCTCCTTCTCCCTGGTGACTCGCTCCACCTCCACCTTCAGCCTCGCTCTGACCTCTGACACCTGCAGTTTTACCCTACGGTTCTCTTCTTCAGTCGTCACCAGACGGTCTGCGAACTCCTGCCGGATCACGTCGGCCAGGTTGCTGCGCTCGCCCATCAGATGGTCCCGGGCCTGAGTGGTCAGTTAATAAAGTTAAATGAGGTGTGTTTACGTTTCCTAGGATTTCCAAACGTCACCTGTGTGACTTGATCCAGGCTCTGCTCCTTCTGTTGGAGCTGGTTCTGGAGTCGGATCAGTTCTCCCTCCATCTGTAGCTGCAGCTTCCTCAGCTCCTGGTGTCGCTCCTGAGCCTCCTTCTCAGATCGCTCCATCTCCTTCAGCTCCGCCTCATATTTCTCTCGCACCCTCTTCACCCTGAGGAGACGAGGCTGTGAGTGAGGATGCTAAGGTTGGAGGCGAGGATGCTGTGCGAGTCGTACTTGTTGTCGGCTGCTCGCTCACACTCGTCCTTGTCTCGGCTCGTCTCCTCCTCCAGCGTCCAGATTGCGAGCTCGATCTCTTTGTCCCGCTCTCGCCGCAGCTCCTCCCTCAACTCCCGCTCACGACTCAGAAGCCACGCCTCCTGCAGGGAACATGACCAAGAGAGACTTATTGAACAGGGCGTTTCCATTTCACTTCACAGATAATGACAGTACACACCTCTTTCTTCTTGTAGTTCTCCTCCCATGTCTGCTTGTGAATCTCCAGACGTTCTTGCAGAGTCTTCATCTCAGCCTGTGGTGGTCAAACACAGGTCAGGTCAGTCCAGAACCAGCAGGTGGTCAGACCAGGACTCTGCTCCTCACCTGGTGTCTCCTCTCCAGCTCTTCCCGGCTCTTGTCCAGCTCCTCTCTCAGAACCCGTCCCGACACAGAACTGTTGTCCTCCAGCTGACGACGCAGCTGTTCCAGCTCTGCACGCTGCCTGAAGTACAGGGGGAGAGTTTGAACCAGCAACCATTAACTGAACCGCTAAAATAGAAATGGTTCCGAACATGGATGAAATCACTCACAGTGACCTCAAAAACACTTTGCTCATGGGCACATGGGTAGATGTAAATGTTGTTCCATCTCCAACTCACCTTCCTGCCAGCTGAGCCAGTCGCTCCTTCTCCTCTGACACCTCCTTGTAGAGACGTCTCCTCTGCTGTTGGAAGGCAAGTTCCTCGTCCTGAAGCTGCCTCTGGTACCTGTTACACACACACACTTGTCAACTACAGCAACAAAACACGCACACTGTGTGTGGAGGGTTCTAACTTCTGCTTGAGCATCTCTCTCTCTCTTTGCAGGAGCTGGTCCTTCTCTTGCTCCATCTCTCGTCTCAGCTCCTCACACTGCAGCAGAGAACGTTGTGTCGCTCTCTCGTCTGCCTGCAGCATCTCCGACTCATGCAGGGTACGTAGGTTCTTCACTTCCTGCTTGTGCTTTAAGATCAACTTCTGGATCTCGGGCTCCAGACCTGTGAGAGTAGGAAGAGAGTCCAGTCAGAGCAAGTTTACCTGCTGATGGACCCTTGCTGGATTAAGAACATCCAGGAACCTTTGACTGTGATCTCTTTAATCTTCTTGGTCTTCTCGTCGATCCACTTCTCTCTGCGGATCTTCTCGCTGGCGCTCATGAGGTCTTTCAGCTTCTTGATCTCCTGTTGAGAGAAGCAAAGATGTCAGACGTTGACTGGTGCGTCTCTGTGACAGAAACCTCCCACGTGAATCATCTCCATGTCAGCAGGGGAACAGGAGGACTGATCAGCAGCTGATAAAAGTCAAGATTGACGGATGAGTGGATGAACAGATCGATGCAGGGACAATCACATTGATGGTAACAGAAAGCTATGATGTTAGCTGGATTTTTAACCAAAGAAAGTTGGATGACCTTTAACCTTGTCTGTCAAACTGTAATGAATAAGTAGACAGATGCCTTTGAGAGAGTAAGACAGTAAACAAGAGAGTGAGAGAAAGAAAGAAAATAAGTGAGAGGTAAATAGAGAAAGATAGAGAGAGAAGAAAGAGATAAGGAAATACAAAAATAGAGATAGAGGAAACAAGAGTGCAATAGAGACAGTGAGAGCAAGTCAGAGAGTGATAGTGAGAGAATAAATGAATGAATGAGAAGCGGGAGTGAGAAAGTTACCTCACAAAGTGGTCCCAGAATTTGCCAGACCTGAAGCCGGACAGAAGCAGAAAGAGCAAGAGGAGTGGTAGACAGTTAGACCAGAGAAGCAGACCAGGAGGAGTGAGGAGGAGCTCACCATGTCATGCTGCTCCTGCATGTGAGAGATCTTCTTGGTGTACTTCTGGTCCACCTGTTTCAGCTCCGCCATCACAGCCTCGCAGCGCTCGCTCAGCACTTTCTTGTCACTGATCAACTGTGGACTGACACCAGTAAGGAGGGACCGCAGGACACATGACAACTCAAGACCCACCTGGTCGATGAAGGCCAAGTGTCTCTGGATAGTGGACTCATACTGCTTCCTCTGGACCTGGAAGTTTCTATTGAGTTCTTTCTCAGTCTCCTTCACATGTCGACTCGTCAGCTCCCTCTGCTGGGTCTGAGTGGCAATGACAACACAAGATTAACACCATGGCTGTGAGTTTAGAGATGTGTGCTACATTTTGTATGTATGTGTGGTGTGTGCTCACCAGCGCCCCCTGCAGCATGTTGACAGCACGTTTCTTTTCTTCCAGTTCAAGTTTGATTCTTGTCATGGAGCTGCTGAGCTCATCAGCAGTTGCAGATGCAAGTTCTGGGCAGACCAGGTCTTCCTCAGACATGACCCCCTGACAACACACATACACATGGTAAATAACAGACTTAAAAAAACAACATATATATAGATAGATATAGATATGGATATTAACTAGGGCTGGGCAGGTTGACACATCAGCATTTAACGGCAATATTTATTTTATCGTGCATTAACACATGTTGCTTTACGCAGGATCATTGATGCATTAAAAAGGAACATTGCCTGTTTTTTATGCTCTAAAAACTATGAAAGTTTTTGCTTTGTGTGGTTCATGGGTTGTTTTGTATCGCGTGTAAAAGATCTTATAAAGAATTTATTTTTCATTCATTTTAAATGGCATGATTGTGTGCGTCTTAAGACTGAATGAGCTGCTGATCCACTGTTGCAATCGCTTGCATTTGGGATTTCTTGTTGGATTTAACAAACACTATTTTTTTCGACCAAGTTGGAAACTGACATAAGTACTTTGATCACAGGATTTTTTCTTTAATGTTTTTGATTACAGTTTTTTTTCTTTTATTACACTTGTTCACATAAAACTAATTTATATTATAAAAATTATGATTTCTTGGTTTATGAGCGCTCTCAGTTAATTAAATTTTGCTCGATAATGAAAGTACTTTAGACCCTTTGGTTTCGCCCTTTAAAGAGTTTGTGCGCTCATGACCTACATAGAGAATGAATGAGGTCTCTGGAACGGAACTGGTCTTTCGTGTGTCTGAGCAACAGACAGAGCTTGGGCCTCATGTACATGGGTTTTACGCCCAAAATACCACCTTTTACGTCAAAGTCCATATGTATCAATGAAAAGATCGGTACAAAGTTCATAATTCCCACAAGGTCTGTAGGTCGCATACGCCCGGACCAGCTGCTTAGATCCATGACAGCCTCACTAGTCACGTTGAGATGTTTAATCAGAGTTACATTAACCATCAATATTGATCATAAATTAACACACAGTAGTCACACGAGTGGATATTAAATTATTCACAAACTTATTAATATGTTCTCATTCACCAAATTGATGATCTGTATTTATTAAGACAACATCAATCCTTTTATAATGAATACTTTAATCCGCTTTTTTACGTTATTCAGAAAAAAAATTAAAGGAATTATGAACTTGTTTTTATAATATAACAAAGAAGATCCGCATCTGATACTTCAAGTCAACAAAAGTCATTAAGATTTTTGTGAAACAACGTTTGATCAAAGTGAAGCTGCAGAATGAAAGCAGCTGAAACCATGTGATCACGCAATCGGAGCGATCTCTTTGAAAAACACACCTATATAAATACAACGTCAAATGATTTGTTAACTTGTCATTTGTACACAAATCATTTTTATTTTATAAATGTAATAGGAACTAGCATGTGTGTTGCAGTTGCGTCACACATGATTTACAGTTTTATTCTTGTTAAACTCATTTCATTTTCTGGACATATTTAGTAGAAGGTCTACGAAGATCTTAGTACACGAGGCCCCTGATGTTAAAAGGGTTTGCACAACAAATTTATGGCACTTGAGTTCGTTCATATGGTATAAAAAACATTTAAAATACAACTACTTTTGATTTATCTATATTTAAAAGATATTTTATTAAAAATGTCAATGTCCTCATTTTGCATGTTTGCAATGGTTCTGACCTCTCGCTGTGACCCCGAGGTGACCGAGCGGGGTCGTTCCTGCTCCGAATTTTCCATCTCGTCCAGGAAACTTATGATGCTTTGCAACTTAGCATCCGAGAGGAGAGCGCCACCATCAGGCAGAACCGGTGCGTGACTGAGCTGACCATGACGCTCCAGGTTATCCGTGGTCAGGGAGTTGGACTCAGCATCCTTGAATGAAATATGTAAATTGTGTATCAGAGACTCTCTACCTTTTAAGAAGGAGGTGATTAACCAACCTGGTCAATCCAGGCGTACTTGTCCTCTTGAGGACTTTTCTTCGGGTCCTCCTGGTGGCTCACGTTGGGTTCTTCCTCCAGCAACTTTAGGGTCTCCAGCACATCGTTCAATGTGGTTTTGGACGGCTCCCCCCTATGCTGCTCCTCCACACCAACCGATCTCTGAAGCATGACACAGGTCAGTAAGAAGAGTCACCAGGTGAGACTCTCAAGTTGTTGCTTACCTGGGAGCCCTGGGAGCCTCTGTGGTTGGACAATGCTGGAGAAACGGCTCTGAAGTCCAAGATTTCAATCACCTCAGCTTTAGCTCGAGATTCTGGCGGAACACATAAACCCGGGTAAGATTGTTAAAAACAAGATCATCACCCCAGATGTTAAATCACTCACCATTGTTTTTACTCTTCATCTCAGCTGACGACATCATGTCGTTGTTGCTAGGCGACACTGGATCTTGGCTAATTGGAGAGAAACGTGGTGTTCTGGGGTTAAGCCCCGGGGACTTGTGCCTCTGGTTTTCCACCTCTGCCTCAACCACCCCCAACTGGACTCTCTGCTGCTGCAGCTCCTGTGTCCCACCAGAAGAGGGAGTCTTATATTACTTTAGTATTTTATAAGATACGATTAACCCTTCAACTATTCCAGTAGTTGGCAATTAAAATCCACAAGGAGGAAACAATATATTCTGTGACTGCTGTGTGGTGCCCTGAAGCCAGAGAAAGACTTGAAAAAGAAAAAGGGCCTTAACTTGAAAGTAAGGATAGTGTAATGATGACATTTAAAAAACAACTTAAATTGTTATTTATTGTGTAGTTTTAATGTAAAAATCAAAAAGTACGTAAGTATGGATTATGGTTTTTAAAGCTTCTTTCAAATTGTTTGGATTAGACATTGTTACCTGGAAAGCAGTAAAGGGGGAGAGGTGAGTTCTTTCTTTACGCAGCATTTTTCTGTCAATCTCCTGATGTTGAAACCCAGTTAAATCTTCTTCCACATTTTCATTCTGATCCTTCGAAATAAATAAATGTATTGAATGAACAATTAAAACATTTTTGTGCTTATCTGAGTGGACGTTTACCCGAGAACCCTGTGAGCCCAGATGGTTGGACAGTGCGGGGGACACGGCTCTGAACCCTGAGAGCTCACTGGACACAACGTTGAGCTGGAAATCTAAGAACAGAAAAACAGAACATTTCAGCAAGTATCCAAGTTGTTTATTGACTTGACATGAATTGAACAAACACTGACCTGTGTTCTTAGCTTTGTTGTCTGGGGACATGAGACTATTGTTGGCAGAAAACACCGGACTTCTAATGGTGGGAGAGAACCTGGGAGGTATTCTTAAACCCACCAAAGCTGCTGGGTTTTCAAGCTCCGACTCCACTGATTGATCCAGGAATGGTCGGTTCTGCTGCAGCTCCTGTTTCTCAACAACAGGGGGAGACCTTGAGTAATCACCAAAATGCACCTTGACTTTGAGCAAATCTAGAATAAAATGATTTTGCATCATGACAATGATGTCACACCTGAATGGCTGAAAGACGCGCCAGACGAGCTTTCTCCTCACGGATCTGCCTCCTGTCGTCGTCTTTCTTCCTCTGTGGCTCAAGAGTGGTGATTTGTGTTTGCTGCTCCCACTCCTGCAGGGCGAGTCCAGTAATACAACTGTTGCATGAATTTCCTTGGTGTCAAGGTGATTGTGGGGATTACCCGTTTGCTCCTGGTGAAGCTGCGTCGCAGTGCTGCGCGACTGCGGAGACGCTTCCGAGTTTGATGTCGGTACCAGCACTGGATGGTGACGGCGGCCCGGTTCACAAGCTGGATATACCTGTGGAGATTTGAATCAGGACTTAGAACTGGAATGTTCCGTCTACGTCACCGTTGTCTTCCTCTGACCGCTCACCTCTCCGCCTCCTCTTCAGTGACCTCTCGTCTCTGCGAGTGGACCGGGCTGCTGCAGTGGGCCGACACGGAGCTCCTGTTGTTGGAGGAAGAGAAGTTCTTCTGGTACTTAGTGAGCGGGCCATGGTCCGAGGAGATGTCATCATTAGCTGATGCCTTCAGGAGGTTGCTGCAGCATAAGAGAGTGTCATTATATTTAATTCATCCAGCTACTAAAATGTCTCTTTTTTACATAATAAAGGTTTTGTGTATTTTTTGTGTGTCCAATTCAACCTCTCCTACAGTAAAGATACTGGAGGGGCTGGTTTTCGGGGCCTTTTAGAACTTTGGTTTGGAAAATTGGTTTCTTCCAATTTATTCTTCCAATTTATTTTATTTTTGAGTAACTCACTTGAACGTGGGCTTCTGGTTGGAACTTTTAGGCGTGAGAGGCTTTTCAGAGTAGTTGTTGTGAAGGATGGTGGTGACAGAGTTCCCAACAGCTCCCTTGTTACTCCTGGACAGAACAGCACCAGAACAAAGGTCAGTATTTACACTTCAAACACCACATTCCATTTGACATGTTTCTGTGCTGGTTTTGGCCGGTGCCTGAATTTGATGATGGCACATGAAAAATCCAGTCAAAATAATTTGTGTTTAATGTCTTCAATTATATAAATGTCAAAAAAACAGTTACAATAAATGACATAATACTAATAGTAATAATAAAAGAAAAATAATAGGAATAGCATAACAATACAATTATACAATAATTGTATATCTAACACGGAAAATGTAAAGATTATTATTGCAATATTTTTGTTTTTCACTGAAGTAAACACAAGATCTCATACACACCAACAGGAGCATGGTGGAGCCAGCAGGTGTGATAATGGTTCAGTAACTCACCTGTTGTTAGCAGTGAAGCTAGCAGCCAGAGAGATTCCAACCTCTCGTCTCTTGAGGCCGGTAGGAGAATCCACGGTGCTGTGGGAGCTCTGAGCTGGAGCCAGTCGTGGCTGATCATCCTAAAAGAGGGAATCCGGTCAGAAATGATTTCAACAACAAAAACATCATCATCATCGTCATCATCATCATTTGTTGGGTGAGAAATTACCAAGATGTTCCAGGTGGTTGTGTCATGTGAAGGTTTGCCAACTCTGGAGACTTCAGGGCTGTGGTCAAACATGGTCGGGTAATCACCATTCTGGTCCAGACTGAAATTAAATGTCATGTCCTTAATGCAGACCAATGAACGTCAAAATCCTTGTTTTAATTTTCTTCAAGTTGAAACCTTAAACGAGAAATATGACTATGCCATCAACAATAATAGAGCCAAACTTCTCCACTAGACTTTGTTTAAGGTTTCAAGTCAAGAACAAAACCTCTAACTTCGCCAGTGAGACAGTTTCAGACAGAACCACACAACCAAAAGTCAACCACAGGTGAAAAGTGATTTGCAGACCAGATTTTAAGACCATCTGTCGGTTCGCCTTCTGTGACCTCTGACCTTCACGTAGATCTATGTGTGTGCAGGCGTGTGTGCAGACAAAAGCAATCTGACACTATTCAAGCAGCACATTCCTCCACTTGTCCACATGAGTAAAGAGTGTGTGGGGGAGTGGTTTGCTGACAGAAGCGTGGGCATCTGGGGGTTAGGACTTCTTCAATGTAAAGTCTCCCTGATTAAGGGCGTGGGGGCTTTTGTGCGAGTGGGTGAGTAACATGACCTCTGATGCATCCTCCCCCTTCTACTCGAGACAAAAAAGGCTACCCTGCACCCGGCAGGAGCACGACAGCCATTGTCCACAGATGCTGCAGGACCAACAGCTGTGGATCACTTCCAGGGGCGTACTTTCTCTAGACTAGCGTCCATCACACATGTTTGTCTGTGTCATGCTATTTAAGGAGCAACAACTAGGCTGTTATATGTAGGACAGACTGTGCTGACGATGATAGATTCTGTGTTTACCTTGAAGCAACATTGGTTTGCTGGTTCACATGGGTTGTGCTGTTTGACCGTCTCAGGTTCTTAATAGAACGCGAGCCGCTGAAACTACTGTCACTCTGCAGAGACAAAAATACACAACATTGTTAGTCACGTAGCATATGGTATGTGTGGAAATGAACATTTATGTACAAGTTTTTGTTTTCTTCTCTTAAACATAATGTACTAAAATGCGAGCTAAAAAACTGGAATTAGAAAAATTAAATTCAAAACTATTTTAGCACTAAAGATTCACCAGCGTATTGCGTTTCCCTCGTCCGTCCGTGGCCACAGACACCGAGCGTGATAAATATTTGCCGGGCGAGGCACTGCTTGGGCGTTTGGACATGGCCAGAGAAGTTCCAGACAGGCTGAGGTCCAGAACCCCCCCGGGAGGAGCCGTGGGGATGGATGAGGGGCTGTGGGCCGCGTGCATCATTTGAAAACCTGCCAGATGGTGGAAGCAGAGATGAACACAAAAGGCCACAGACAACACTTCCCACTGGGAGTTCAACTGGTGTGGGGACCACAGAGGCAGGTGGAGGAATGGACACTTTCACTTTTTTGGTTGCCAACGGTGACCAAATACAAACTGGGGTCAGCTGACTACAACTACAAAACGCAGCAGGGAAGCATGTTGATGCATTCACTGTATTTATAATAAAAATAATACTATATTTACTGCCAAATACAATGCCATGTCCTCTTCAATCTGAAAAATAATTAGTAATAAGCCTGAAATTGACATCACAACAACATGTAGTAGTTTGACTTGATATTCCAGCTGACGGCGAGCACTATAAAGTAAGAAATGATTATGTTTGTGGAGATAAAGTTTGGCTTTTGCGACCTTCACATCTTGCTTTAACACCATATTTACAAGGTGAAAGTTTAAGATAATAACATCCAGAATAACGCTATGACGTAAGCGCTCGTCTGAATCCACTATGTTGTGGCAGGTGTTTGTTAGCATATGATGTTTAGCATATGATGCTAACAAACACAAAAATACGCAAAAGAAAAAAATGACAGTTTAACTGTAGAAACTTTCACCTTTTATTATTGAAATATGTGAATAACCAGCTACACGTTTGTTAGTACACCCGCAATGTCAGCTACAGCATCACCCGTACGGGTAAAAGCAGTGAGTCCTTAAGATGTGACGAACACTGACGAAATATAAATAATATAAACTAACGTGACTTTGGTTCAAAATGTTATGGAAAATAAAATACAAATGTACTACTCGTTGGTAGAACAAGGTTTTAAAGACTCGTATTAACACCGAGCTAGCTTTAGCATATCTAGCTCAATGAATTGAATACAACCGACATGTTTGCGGGATTTACTTACTGATAAATCACAAAAGCATCGTATATTTGAGAAGATCCAGCAGTTTTCTTGTCCTCGGTTTAAATCTCCAGAGAAAGTGTTTCTGTCTCTCCGGACGGAGGAAAGGCAAGATGAGAACCAAGTCATGCCCCGCCCCCTCGCACACCTACTACTGGTGGAGAGTCAGCAGGAAGAAGATGCACTCGCAGGTGATTGGATAAACGGACCCGTCCATCAACCGCTGAACGATTAATAGGCGGGCCCCCCCAAGTGTTTTCAACATAGAGGTCAGCGTGTTTGACGTCGTTGTGTTTTTGGACCCCTTTTATTGTCATGATGAAAAGAACATGTGATACATACAGATCTCAAGTCACAGTTTGTGATTCTTACAATTTCAACACCCCCAAAAAAATACCTTCTCCCATGAATATATACATAACAAATGATGTTTCACAAATACTCTTTGGTGGATTTAACTTAAGTTACACAAATGCTTAATATTCTAATCATCTTAATACACGAGGAATGATCACGAAGCATTGATACCCTGCCATAGAGAAAAGGGATTATTAGTGAAGAAATTATTTCTGTTGTATTGATTATTATCGTCTTAAAACGTTTTCTTTAAACAACAAAAAAACAAAAAAACAAACATGTTTTTCTCCAAAGTCATATTAGAGCATGTGACACTTGACAATGTTAAGATACACTTGTAGACTCAGTGTTATGGTAAAAATTGTATTGTGCCATTTTAATTCTGTTTCACTCAGTGAAAATAATGCTAACATTAAACATTAAAATGATCGAACCCATTCCAATAAAAAATCACATGTTTTCCATTCTTATGTTTCAAATACAGGTTAATTGAGCGTTGATTCTAGCTCCTGAATAAACAAATGAATCCTCCATTACAAGTCATACACAGTTGCTGTTCATCGTTTGATCCTAAATTCAACAGCTGTCGTCCACACATCAGCGCCTTGACCCAACAAAATCTCCTCTGGAAATGACTCCTGTCCTAACAGAGGTGGATGGTCCTTCTGGTCCAGATGTGTCTCCAGGGTCGTCTTGATGCTGGAGACCAAAGAGAGAAGCTTAAAAATCTTGCTTGTTGATCTACAGTTACTTTACAACAGCTAACCACAGTTATGTTGTGCTGGCAGATGGAGGAGTCACGTTGGGGTTCACAAGTCAAATAGGCTTTTGACAGCCTGGAGTCGACCCATTGTGTGACCCACACCCTTCACAACACAACCAACACAGCATAGCTCCGCAGTCAGAGTGGAAGTCCCAACAATAGACACACTTCTTCTGGTTGCAGGTAAGTAGTGCACGTGTAAACATGAATGACTGTGCATTTAGCCTGTTTCTCTGATCTTGTCCAGAAAGATGTGATAATGTTGATCCCATTATAACAGTGGTGGGCTGTCAGGGCCAGCAAGGCCTTCACTGCTGGCCTAAACACTATCAGACAGAATCCCTGACTTATGTTTTAATATATTTTTCCATGAATATGTATTAAATTATTTCCAATAGTGTATGTTTATTTTAGAGCTTTTATCCAATCATAATTCATAATTCATAATAGTGCTGGTGTCTGTAGTTTAAAGTAAGTGGCAATGACGCTGTTGCTTTAACCAATCAGATTTCGATTTGGCAACACCGAGGCCATCTAGCAGGCGTCCAGTGACGTCAGCATTTTATCGTCCTTTGATTGGATGTTCAGAGAAATACTAGTCAGAGCTAGCAAAGCATCTATAGCTAGCGGCACGAACTAAAATATTTTGCAAGTGGATTTCATAACTTTTTTAACAACCCACAATGGTTGACGGAGGAGAAGAAATTGATTTGGTCGCACTTATGCTCACAAAACCATTTTCAAGACAGACTTTTCCAGAAAAACTGGACATTGTGAAGAACGGTCGGCAGACTCCGAAGCTAGCAAGTCTGTCCCAGCCGTACAACAGAGTAATCGAATTCTTCTTGAGGAAAGAAAGGAGGATGGACTTTGCTTACAAATAATCAGTAGTTTTGGTGAGTAATGCATTTTATTTAAACATTTTTATATTTGTGTCATTTAATTAGGTTAATATTGATGTTTCTGCTAGAGATGATGTATGTATGGCAGCTGTGGCTACAGTGAAAAGAGACTTGTTGAATCGTCCTAATTGGGTTTCTTGCTTAAGCAATGACATTCTTTCTTGCTACATGAGATACCTTTCTGTGATGCAACGCCCTGTTATACTGAATTTCTGTGTAATATTGATGGTTTCTATAGCCGTGGAGTCATAATGATGGCATTAGGGGTGGATTAGTTCATGTAGGACACCAGTGAAGGCCTAGGTGTGAAATGCACGGCCCGCCACTGCATTATAATGAGGTAGTACCAAAAAAATAAGTGTCACCTTAATGTCGTTTTAAAAGTTAAAAAATCTACTGGTAAAACAAACCAATAATGAAAAACTATTAATACAATAAGAAAAAGTAATTGGGGCTATATGCCCATATCACAATTAAAGCGGTTCAAGAACAAACGTTGAGAACTTACTCCCAGTGTGGTTGGTACAACTGGTCAGGAGCAAGGCTGTGGGTCTTCAGCAGCAGGATCTCATGCAGCTCTAGAGAGAATGCTTCCACGTTGGTAAGACCAAGAAAAGCCTTCAGCTGCTTCCTCTGGTCCACCTTCAGCTTCTGCCGGAACTCTTCTGGGATCCCTTCAAACGGATCCTACAAAAGTCTCAGATTACAATGTGATCCAGAACAGAATCAAAACTATATGATGGAGCGGAACTAAAATCTGATTAGTGTTTATTAAATCCCATTCTGTCTGTTCTCACCTGCAAATACCTGCTTCTACATTATTATGACAGGGCAACTTATGTGAACACCCAACTCTCCTGACTCACTCTCATGTTTCAAAAGTTGAAGTCTTCCTCTCCAAGATGCAGTAAGTCACTCATCATGACCATGTTTAGAACTAATTACTTAAGTTCTCCCCCGTCTGAAATCCCGGCGAACAAGAGGTTACGAGAGCGGAGTCCATTATGACGTAATAATGGTCTTCACTCCTCCTCCAGCCAGATGTAATCATGCCTTGGTAGTGGAGACTTCTGGGATTAATGACGCGCGGTGAAAAATCCTGATGTTTGACCAATCAAAGCAGATTGGGTGTGGTTATGGTAAACAAGATTTCATCTCCAGAAAAGTGTTTTCAGTGGCTTAAACACTATTTCTAATGTAAATATTTAAATGAAAATAGAGTTTTTTACAAACAGACACATACTGTGACGGTGAATCTTAAATGAATTATGTAACATATTCTCAATCTTTTTTGTAAACATTTTTTACTTTACAGAAGCAGTATCTAATATATATTTTTTTAAGTACAAACAAATTAAAACCGAAAGTAATATGAATGAGAAGGGACATTGTGAATATTAATAAATAAGATTAAGTAGATAAAGTGCACATGCAGCCACTTCGGCTGTTACTTATACTACCAGGTTAATGAAAATATGAATAGTTTGTTGATGACATTGATTTGAGGATCAGTTGTAGTCAAACTGACCTGCTTCCTGCTCAACATGAGCTCAGACTTCCAGCAGGTGAGCAGCTGCCAGGTGAAAATGGCGTGTTGCAGTCGACTGGCCCTAAAACTCTGTAAGGTCAACATTGATGGTCAGTCGAAGTTAAACATTCTTAACTAAACATTGATGAAGGAAAATCAGGGCAATTCATTATTTCGTCACCATGGAAACAGTTTTTGTTTACCTCTGCAACAGAGTTAGAGATTTGAGCTTTCAAGAGCAGCGATTCAGACAAGAAGGTTTTCAGTCCAAGGTCACAGTCACCGCCAGTTTTGGCAAGGAAACGCAACCCGATCTTCAGCACTTGGATGGCGTCACATACGTCCGTGTAAGAGCGCAGAACTGTCCGCACCGCAGCACTATCAGAACCTTTCAAAGGCTCCTGTGAGACCTTCTTTCTGACCTCTGTCAGAACCAGGGAGAAGTCTTGCTGGTGTCTGTTCTGGTGCCGGGCGGTGTTCTGGAGGACGGATGAAGATCAATAGAACGCTTGTCCGGCTAACATTTATGTGACAATAACTTACTGCTTTGATCAATGGTTTGCCCGCAAAGAAGCGTCGGATCATTTGGTTCTGAATGGCTTCAAAGTCGTAGAAGACGTGCATGTCTCCACCCTTCTTCAGTGTGTAGTGACAGTTCGCCAACACCAGAGGCAGCAGCTGTCGCTCGGGCTCACACAGGGTCAGCTGTGTCTCTGAGATACTGTCCAGAGCAACACTGAAGTCGCTGAAAAGCAAGAGGGACGCATCCCAAGGTAAGATGATGTTCAAATTAGAAAATCAAACACATAGAAACTGCACTGAAAAAGGAAAAAATCCAAACTCTCGAAAAGAGATGAATTTAACCAACCTGCTGTCATTTCGGCTAATCTTCCGAGACTCTCTCACCAAGCTGTTATGTGTCTCTGAGAGGAAGTCCACCAGAATTCGGAGACATGAGCCGGGTCCACTGCGGCTCGGTGACAGTAACTCGCTCGGACTTTTGAGTGTCAATTCACTGTTACATAAACTGACCTCCAAACCCAACCCTGCTGCTGCTCAAAAACACAAATATATTTGTGATCAAAAAAACATTTAGTGCTCACAACTGGCTAAACAAAAAAAACATTTAGGACAAAAAAACAGACTAATGCAAGAAGGTGTGTTCCCAACATATTTGGAAACCACTAACAAATATATGAGAGATTTAACAGCCAAACACACACAAACACAATGTACAAACAGGCAAGTGTAAAAAGAAAAAACGTACCGTTGTTAACAAGCTCTGATCGTAAGAAGTTCCATGTGTTTAGGAATCTTTCCACCATCTCCTGCAGCTTTTTCCGCTGGGGCCCTAACACACACACACACACACACACACACACACACACACACACACACACACACACACACACACACACACACACACACACACACACACACACACACACACACACACACACACACACACACACACACACACACACCCCCCCACACACACACACACACTCATGAATATGTCAATAAAGAAAAAAACCAAGACTATTGAATCAAACACACACGCATTTACCTGCTGGTATCTTTTGGATCATTTGAGCGACGGTTTGTGGAGTCGAGTCCAAAGTGGACGTAAACGTACGGGTCAGGTCCAAATGAAGAGCAGCGAGCTCTGGAAGGTTGTGTAGCTGTCTGACACACTTGATCTGGCACACACAGACACAGAGAAAGGTAACTATGGGGGAGCTAAAGGTGATTGTTACACTAAGTACGTATTTATTCAATTGTGATTCATTAAAGTGATTCTCCCCCCTAGAGCACTTCATCATGGTTCACACTTGGCTGAGTGTCTGACCACCTGTCAATCAAGGACCAAGCTGAGAATGAAGAAGGTGATGTGTTTCTACAAGGATGGATGTAAGTGACGATGTAAACATGTTACTGATGATGTGACGATGATAATAGAAAACATAAAGATGATCAATAAGACAACAACAGTTCTTCACATCATTACCTTCTTTAAGAAGAGGGTCAGCAGGGTTAACATCTGCCTGTCACTTTCATCAATCAGTTGACAGAGCCTCTCGAGTGTCAGCGTTTTGGAAAGATCCCAAAATGTCGAACGCTCCGTGGGACCGTTTGATGGCAGCGCTAATATTTTTGCTGGGTCACCAAAGATGACCGACATCAATGGGGTCCCACTCACACCGTTGTCCGCTCTGATCACCTGCTGTGCCGCTTGCAGACACTGTTGCTTCTGAGGAGAGAGGTCAGTCAGGAACTAGTTCTACAAGCATGAAATAATGTTTGTGAATGTGCTAGTGCAGGACAACTTGGTTAAATCACCTGATTAAGAACTTGGTCGATGGCCTCCCTGCAGACCAGCTGCTCCCACTGTTTGCGTCCCGCTCTGGTCTTCAGTTCCTGCCGTCCTTGGCCTGAAATTGAGCACAAAACTTTGAAGTCTTCTATTGATGTGAGCGGGCCGAAGCAAGCTGGGGAACCAACCCTTGCCTCCAGTGGACGTGTGAGCAGCATTGATGATCAGATGCACTATCAGCGTTGCGTCATCTTCATTCAGATCCAAACTTTTCCCCAAAATTTCCAAGTCCTTTTCCAAATGACTCCACAAGAAAGTGAAAGCATCACTCGGCGTTGGGTGAATCATGTGGCTCAAGTTCTGTGGTTGATGATAAGCGTTAACGAAAACAGTAAGATCAAACAAAAGATGAATGTTGCTTAATTCTGACTCTGGGGTTTTGGACGGCGGCCTGCATCATGGAGAGGTGCAGCAGCATGCGCAGAACACAGGACTGGACATATGTTAACTGCCTCTCCGGAGCCTCCGATCTGCTTGAAGCTGCACCAAGAATGTGTCCAGTGCGAGTCTGGTCCCTGCAGGCAAACAGAAGAACATTAAGGACTTGTTTGTTGCAAGAAGAGGTTTGGATTTAAAATACCCTCGCGGGTCTTGACTGAATCCTTGCTCTGGCACATGTCTCTCTCCACCGATAGGAGCTTTACAGTCTGGACATCGAGATTTCTCCACCGGTTTTCCACACTGGCACAGAAATGAAGCTTGTGGGAATTTTATAATTTTTTTTATTCCATGAGGACATTTTTCAGATTAAGTTTATTTACACATTTTTTAAATAATCCAAAATATTTTAAACCAAATCCTCAATGGATGAATTCTTACCTCCCCAACAAAGCAGGCATGTCCGTTGGCACAATCTGGAGCAACAAGGGAGGTTCAGTCTAATTTGCTGGTGCAATCTTTAACAAGAAACAACACAAAAACAAAACTTACAGTATTGCTGCAATTCCTTTTCATTTATCAGCCATTGTCGAGCGTCACTTGTTAGGTCTTCAGGCATAGTTGGCAGGAAGAAGTCCTGTGAGATGAAAAAAAAGGACAATCAACATGTTTAAATTTATTTTAAGTAACCATATTCGTCAAAAGTAAAAAGTAATCCACTGAGACTCACATTAGCATCTTGGGTCTGAAAGGCAATCAACCTCAGAGGATCCAGCAAAGAGTTCATGCTGAGTAGAACTGAGTCCAGATGGACTAACAACTCCAGCAACTTCAGTTTTAGAGAAGAGACGCCTGGGGCCACCTTGAGAACTGAGCCCTGTCCGCCGACACTGTTAACCAGGAGCGATGAGCAGAACTCTCTGACCTGCTTCTCTTTCACGTCCTTCAGCAACTGGTTCAGTCTTAAAACGTCCTGCAGTTCCAATCACATGGCCTTAGCAAGCAATTGTGTGTCAGTGTGTTTGTCTGTGTGTGTTTGTGTTTTCACCTCTTCTGAAGGGTGTACTCTCACATTAGGAAACTGGAAGCGACTGGTGACACGTCTGAAGAGAGTCAGAACCAGGAGGCCTATCCTCTGACCCGGCAGGTTCTTTTTATGGCAAACATAAATGGTTTTGGGCGAGTACTTTAAAAACGTTTACTTGTACTTTACTTGTTTTTTATATATTGTTTAAATAAAATAATACAAATATTATCAATATAGTATAGTATATAGTATAATAAATATAGTAACAAATACTATATATTCTTAAAGGCATCTTCTTCTCAACAGCAAAATAAAAAAAAACAACTCAATAATAATTCCTGTCTGACCTGGACCTCTGTCTTGAACCTGCCCAGTTGCCCTTCCACAAGAGCCAGGTCCAGAGCGTCTCTCAGAGACCTGTATGGTGGCCCGCAGCAGAGGAACAGGTCCATCTTTGTACTAAACGATGATTTCTGACGACAGAGATATTGATGGATTAAATTAACTCTCACATGATAATTCAGCTTCTCTCTGATACCTGTAATCGCAGCAGCTCAGGCGGGAAGATCCATCTCCATCTTGGTTCACTCATCAGTGTCAGTACAAGGTCGAGGCCGGAGCACTGGTTTAGGACCCTCAGCAGATAGATCCTGATCCAGTCGTTCTTTACAAACTCATAAAGAGCCTTTATCTGTTCGAGGAACTGTATGGCTGCACCTCCTTTCACTGTAAAGGACCAGATAAGGTGCTGAATTTGCTCTTCATCATTATTTTAATATCTCACTCATCTCCACATCTGCTCTGCCTCTCATCTTATTCCTTCTTCTCACCCATAGCTTTGTGTGCATTGTCCCTGGTCTCCTTTAGCATCAGAGCAGCCGTGTTCAGACAGATCTTCAATCTTGCAATATCAAGCAAGAACTCAGCTGGATCCTGTTGTCTGTCTGCAGTCTGTTTCCGGACTACTCTGCTCAGGAACATGGTGTCAGACCTCAGCTGCTCTTCTGAACTTGATGCTGGGCCACTGGTTTTAGAACACAGCAGCGAGTCCTGAAAAAGAAGTGTAGGTTCAATCACATACATCCTCAGCCAGGTCGGAAGAGACGGGTCACTCAGGTACTTGGAAGCAGTTGACGAAGAGCAGGTAGAGTTTAGTGTGGTCGTCTTGATCAAGCAGGTTCTCTCTCAGGTTCTTCAGGTACTCCTGGATGTGGATCTTCGCCTCATTAAAGCTAGAGGAGAAAAAGTTGTTTTTAAAGCTCTTGTGTGTGTGGAAAAAAATAAATTTGAGGACGCCTACACCTACTATCTGTGCTCAGACCAAGATGAGTTTGTCAAATGTGATTAGAAACAGTACAAATTAAGACATTTTGGCCTACGATGGATTCAAACTCATGAGCAGCCACATCACACTCTCACCTGTGTTGTAGCAGCAGCTTTGGCAGCACAGATCGGACCACTGGGCTGGTGTCTACACACTCCAGGAATGGTGTGAGCTGCCGAGTCTTGTAAACATCACCTGGAGGTGGAGCAGGAGTTGAAGGTGAATCAGGAAGTTCGTGACTCTCGTATATAATCTATTAATTCAAGGCAGTGGTGGAATAATTAATTTCCTTGGGGGGCAGGGGAGGGCGCACATTAAGTTTTACCTTACCTTACCTTACATTATATACAGTACATTCAGAGTGTCTGAGGGACCGTCAATGGGAAGTAAGGCTGAAGTAAGGTTATTATCAATAACACTTGTATTGTCAAATATTTAATTCATTATCCATTTAATTAAAATATATAAACCATAGAATAAAGGTGGATAAAATGTTTAAATATAATAGCACTTAATTAAAAAAATATTTTGTTCATTTACTCTAAGGGAGACTAACCACTCGCAAAAATGATTATGATTTAAAACAGGAAAAAGTCATTTCAAAAACCAAGATTAAAAAAAATAATGATATATAATAACAAGGCAAAACACTACAACTTTGACCCATCGGTGCCACCTGCATCAACCAAAACCAAAGGTTCTTAATTGTTGCTAGTAATAATGACTGCTTTATAGGAGGCATAAAAGTAAGCAGAGCAAAATGTCCGCGTGAGGTCAAAGTCGAGATAAGTAGGGGGATTTAAATGAGTTATCAAAGGGATGCGATAAATCAGAAAATGAATTCAGGGTAATGGGGGATGAAAGAGTAAAGTAGGAGTGAACATGGGACTGGTGCTGCAACATACCATCAGCTGTCACTAAAATGGAGAAGAGCAGCTCAACCACGCCCTGTGCTGGACACTGCCCCTCGCATAACCAGAACCTTGACACAACGTCCAGGAAGAAAGTGTTGCAGAATTTCCTGATGTCCGACAATTGTTTCAAAGAAACTCTGGTGTCAGAAAAGAGACATGAAAAAAGATGAGAAAACCTTTGTTTGATTGCAAAAATGTATCACCTCGATTTGCTATATTGAGTCCAAATTTAATGAGGCTCCTCTAGTCATAATTGAAGTTACAGAACTCCTAGTGGAGGTCAGAGCATCAGGTGTTATTGACTTTTACAGAACAGACATTATGGAAGTATAGGTCACATTTAGCAGCATAACTGGCAACAAGGCAATGAAATATTTCTAAACAATAAAGGCAAGAGAAGAGGCAAACTATTTATGAGATTTACACTTGATTTAAGCACCTGTGTACCAAAACAACCGTATCTAAGACTGAAAAGATTTGTTACTGGCTCCCTCCACTGTTAGAACAGTGTAATTGCAACATTATTAAAACAAACATCTCAAGCCTTTCAGCCTACGTGTGCATTGTTTCTTAGCTGATAAAAAAGGGACTCTTAGTACCACAAGAATTAAATTAATTAATCAGATGCACAGTTCAATTACTAGCTAGAGATTTCTACTTAACAAGTCAAGCATGCATTTTATAATATTGCATGTTAAATAGGATATTTATATGAACATGCCTTGGGATATGACTAACACACATGTTTACTGGGAGTCTTGCAGGTTCTACTCATGGGACTATTACAGATGTAAAGACTCACAGGACACTCTGGTTTATCGTGGGCCTGTAGTCGTTTGGCAGTTCCTTTCGACATGCGGGACAGAAGAGCATCTGTTGCGTGTTGAGACTCTGCTGGACACATGGAAGGCAGAAAACATGTCCACATGGAAGGACGGACGGCCTGTCTCTGAGCTCCGTCAGGCAGATAGCACAGGAAGTGCCGAACCTAAGTGACACAATGACACAGACATATTTAAATGATTTATTTCTATTAGTATTAACAACTTATTTATACGCCCAACAGAGTAAAAGCTATAAAAATAAGTAATTTTATTGTTTATTGTTTAGATTGTTTATCCTTAAGCCATGCAACATTACACAGAGGGACATCTTTTATGTAGGGCTGTATATTATCATCCCATGGGCCACACTGTTCATATTTTTAAACATAACATGACTGCACTACTGCTTGCAATGCTTCAGACAATATAAAAAAAATTAATTAAGGTAAGGTAAGGTAAAACTTTATTGATTGAAATTGTTTAATTAGTCAAAAAACAAATGATCAACGTGTCAAATTCGTCACGTGTCACACAACTTTTTGTATTGTCAGTTTTAGGGGTTCAACACAAATTATAAGACTAAAACATCACTTAAAAACATCAACCAAAAATATTATTTTGCCTTCTATGGTTTTTCCACAGAATTGGTCTCACCTTAGATCCCGGGTGATGGACTCTTCATGAAAGGAATTGAGGATCCGTATCAGCAGTCGAAGGGTGTCTATGCTGCGAAGGTCTGGCGAATCCTGTGTCAGCTAACAATAACAATTAATTTTTTTAAAATGTGGTTCAGAGTTTATTTAGCAATTATTACTGTATTCTTTAGGTGTTTTCCAAACTTTTGATTCAGAGTATTGATTAAAACAATGTGTGTGCATTTTAAGAACGACTAGTTAATCTCTCGCCGTTTTGTTTTATAAGTTCAGCAGCTGGTAAGTAAGAGTTAATGTTCTCAGAAAAGGAAGTGACATAACTTACGTTGAGGAGCTGACAAGAGTGTTTTATCGACAGCCCGGTCAGTCTGTCTCCGTGCCTTTTCACGTTAAAAACTACGTTCTGGACGAAAGACGCCACCAGCAGCAGACTGGACCACGTGGACCTGCCAAGGATATGCTGCATTACAATCTAACTTTGCCTGATGAATCCTCCCATCAGACACACCTGAGTGATTCCAGCTGGTGAACACTTGCAGGTTGACACAGAGAGCGGTACTGCTGAGCGAAGGCTCGGTCAAGACAGGGCTGTAAGCAGTCCACTCTGCTGATAAATGCCTCGCACTCAGACAGTGATTGCACCGTCAATAGTTTGGTTTGTTCCACACAGATGCCCAGAGCTTTAATGTCCTCAACCTTAGAGAGAGGAAGAAATGATGCAAGTGCTTATGTTGCCAAAATAGCACATCAAACTGTATCTAGGTTCACCACCGTGAAAGTGTCCTAATTATTAACAGAACAAGACAAGAATGCAAATACACATAAAGTGATGAGTCAGTAATATGTGAGTAAAATGTTTCTTCTCTAATTCTGATCTTAATTAAATCGTTGACTTTAGTCTGATTCTAAAACAGTTACTGACTATGTCAACCAGCAGTTCTGACATCACTAACCATGAAAAGGGGTGTCATGCTGCTAGGCTGGGTCATGTCCGCTACCACGTGCGGCTGCAGCTCCATCAGGTGGCAGAGAGAGTCCAGTCGTGGAGCGAAGTGTTTGGCGGCCACTACGATCCAAGCAGGAGAGAAGTCGGCAACAACACTGAGAGAATTCTGTAGCTCGGAAACACAACCCAACATCGCGCCGTAGAGCACCTGTAATTAAGCAGTGGACCAGTGAGCAGGTTAAAAAAAAGGAATGGACATGTGTCACCTTCACTCACCTGGGCCTCCTCCTGAGAGTTGAGCTTCTTGGAGAGCAGCAGGAAATCTTTCAGAAAGCGGCCATAGAAATCACGTCGGTCCTCATCAGAGAGTTTATGCAGATGCTGACTCAGCACACTGCTGCTAAAACTGCTAATGAAGCGCAGAATCCGCTCATTGGCCCCATCAGTGACTACATTAGAAACACAAGACAATCAGTTTATTTTATGTTTGTAACAAGATTACTGACTAATGCCATAGAAACACCATCAACCAACAAAAATATGTACAGTGGATTTTTTTGACATCTAACTTTAAAAGGAAAAGCTGACCCAAGTTTGGCATGGACTCTGATTCCTCCCACAAGGTTTCGAGGTGCAGTTTGATAAGCCAGCTGAAGGGAGCAGCACATGGCTTCTCCTCGCCCGACAACATTAAATAATGCTGCACAAGAACTTCTTGATCTGAGCCACTGTAAGAAAAAGAAAAGACCATAACAATAAGTCAACACAAAAAAAAAACAGGAGACTGACTCACCTAGGAGTTTGGTAAGGAGCTAGATCCAAGCTATCCGAGTCTCCAAGAAGGTCCAGCCACATGCCTACCAATCCAGCACTATTCCTCCCATCGGAGAGTTGCTCCAGGTTAGCATAGCGGTCGATGACTTCCAGAATGCTAGCCAGGACTGAAGTGACAATAGACTGAAGGTGGCGCCACAGTGTGTGTCTAAAGACCAAAATGACAAAAAAAATGTATAGTCAAACTACCAACATTCAGAGCAAGTAAAGGTGAAAGGTATGTTTTTTTAAGCTCCCACTGATCATACTTTTAAAATACATAATAATTGTTTCAGTAATAGATGATAAAATAATAATGTACAAAATAAGTTGTTGGTTTTCAAGTTGTATCCTACTTGACTAGATGAGGGTTACATTGATGCATGTCAAGTACCTCAGGGTTCCCCCTTCTTGAAGTGCCTGTCGTTTCTTAGCCTGGGTGCTGACCCAATCTTTGGGGGCCTCCATTATTTCCTCAAGGTGTTTGAGTGCTCTGGACAGGCGATCCAACAATAGTCTCTGAAATCGATCTAAATCACAAAGTCAAAGAAATTATTTCATATCTCATCTCAACCAAATATTTTCAAATAAATCGACCCTTACAAGCAGTACTTCCTTGACCAGGACTGAGGAGCTTCAGAAGAATGTGCATTCTCTGCATGCTTCGAGAAGGGACATTTTCCTGGTCCCTGAGCAAACCCACAGCTTTTTGAACACACGACCGAACAAGAGAAAGACTGTTGAAGCGAAGGATCCCTGTTTGGCTCCTTACTCCAGCGTCTTCCTGGATCTCTGTGGAAAGCCCATATATGTCTCAGTACTTTAAAAATGCCTTCATAATTCGTCATTTCTACAGATAGAGTACTCTACCTGATGGTGATGTGCCGACCAGGTCACTGATCAGAGTATCGCAGTACACCAGGATGTTCATGTCCAAGTCCCTGGAATCCCGCAGGTCGTCGATGTGCACAGAATGCCAGACACCTTTGAGAGATTAGTTTCGATGTCATTTTAATTCACACTTAGGTTTAGTTGCCAAAGCCGATCTTTTACGAACCCCCTTGGAAGCCGATATAATGCAACTGATTTGTGATTCTGGATACTTTGACGATGAAAATCACCCAACATGTTCTGTTCTGCAGAGTCATGATGTGATTCATGGTACAATATCTGTAGGTAGAAGAAAACACATGGTGAACACACAGAACATGTTTAAAGGTCTGAAAAGAGATTGAAAAAGATTTCGAAACAGTACTTTGCTGTTGCTATGAGCTCGTTGGTGCAGTGAGACTCCTCAAGGTCAATCTGGATCAAAAGGACGCTATGAGAGTTGTCAACATCCTGCAGGAAGCCCCTGAAACAAAGAAGAGCATTGTTAGAAAGAGACTAAAAAGTCTATGGATTTAGTAGTACCTGATTTTAGTGCGAAAGGAGGCCTCATTGTCAAACTGATGGAGCGAAAGCATAAGAATCTTTTCGGTTTTTAAGCCCAATGATCCAGCAATTACTTTGACATCTGATGGAATCAACAAGCTGGAGAATGTTGTTATCTGTTCAAAAAGATAATGAGAGCACGTAAATTGTTTTAAGTAAAAACCCAAAAGATCTTTAGAAAATAAGGTAAAACATCTAGTGCTTACTTCCAGGAACTTTGTTGATGCTGGATTCTGGTGTTGAAGGTTCTGCAGAAAATCTCGAAGAGAGTTCTGATGATGTTGGTCAAAGTACATCCTTTGGAGGTTTTCCCTCTCTGATTTTGCCAGATCTGAATCCCTGAGTCTTATTAGACCATCAGGAGAAGATGTGTTGAGCAAAAACACTTTGGCCAATTCAAAAACTTTGGCTTCCTGGTCTTCCTCAGATGATCCACCAGCTGGTTTGTTTTCTATTTCACTTTCACTATATTGTGGTGAGAAACTGTCTCCAGCTTTTGGAATCAGTTCAACCTCCATGTCTGCTGGTTCTGAGAACTGCTCTTGGTTTTCTTCTGCAGTAGGACTTTGGTTTAGAGTCTCAATTAAGAGATCCTTTTGATCATGTTCTTTTTTTTCTTTGTGTGCTTGCATTTCCAGAGCCTGCAGGAGGGCACTTGCACAAGCATCTCCATGAAATCCAACAAACACATCAGACAGTTGGAAGTCCTTCAGAGATCGACCAGTGAACATATCAACCCAAACTCTGAGTTTATGTAGTACCCTTTGTTGCCAAGAATACAGGTCTGTGCTTCGGTCTACCTTGTGTTTTTCAAGTCTGTTAATGAGAGGTACTGGGAAGTGTTTGTACACCTTATTCTGATCCTCCACAACGATAAGTCTGAAATTTGTGTGGACGCGACACTTGACCCTGTGGGAGCCAAGACCAAGGTCAACGTATTGCTGCTTGCCGAGGTAGACATAGTACTGGTTTAAGGCATCATAGAGGCTTTCATAAAGATTTTGCATGTTAAGTAGGATGACAGTTCGTCCAGTCTCCATGCAGGTTTTTACTCTGTTAACATTGTGGCAGATCTGGGCGTATTCCTGGTCCTTCAAGAATCCAGAGCCAAAGATAATCTCAGGTTGGGCAGAATCTCCCTTCGAAAAGATTTGCTGCTGCAGGATATGAAGTGCTGCACTGTTAGTTGTTAGCAAAAGCAGATAGCGGCTTTCCTGGTCTGGTTTATGCTCAAGATTCTTCCTCACCATTTGCAGAGTGCTGGGTCTTGGAATATCACTTTGACTTTGGATAACTTCAAGGAAGAAACTAACTGGGTCAAAGCTTTCAGGCTGCCCACTGAAGTTTCTTGAGATAGCCTCCACCCACTGGTCGTCATTTGGCTCTTCGTTCGAGGACTTGACTGTGGCAAAAATCATTTTGATGAGGCTGTAATAGTCTCGGAGACCAAAGAACTGGTTCTTTGATGTTTCCTCACAGATTGCCAGGAAAGCTTTTGCCAAAGTCGGGAAGAAGTGTTTTATTTTAAGCAGAACTTGCTCAGAGGAGGAACATATGCCCTTGGCAGTTTCTACAAGTTCATGCTCACTGGGATCCCATCTTGACACAAAGATTCCTCTGTTCATTTTTGCTGGGTCCAGAGCCCAGTTGGAGATCCCGACAAATCCAACCTTCATGTGTGGGTCAGGCTGGTCGTCGATGCAGCCGTCCTCCAAAAGAGGATGAAGAGTCTTCAAAGGCATCTGTGGAGAATCCTCTGCAAGTCCGATCTCATCAAGAACCACAACCGAGACGTACTCATCCGTGTTTTTGTCTTTCTGAAACCGGGCACAGTTCCTGAATGTTGCAATGATCCCCTCTGGGCTAGAATGAGGGCTGCACTGGAAGGACACCATGTGAACCTGCTTCAGTTTCCTGAACAGATCACAGTGAGAATTCTGGCCCTGCATGGCATCAGCTACCACTGTTTTAGCGAGGGATTTTGAACTGCCTGGTTTTCCCACCAAAAAGAGCGGAATTCTGAGCTCAATGCAAATCATCATGAGAAAGACATTCTCTTTGAGGGCAACATTTTTTGCAATTGTCTCCCTGGTTTTAATGTTTTGAAGGAAGAAGTCCTGACATTTAGAAATCTCTTTCTCCAGTGATCTTGGTGATGAGAATGGTTCTGGAAAGAGCTGGCTGATTTGGGTTAGGTACTCCTTTTTCGCCACAAGCGACGGATAGTAGCAGACACTAACGGCGAGAATCAAACAATTCAGAGTTTTATAACTGTCAGTCAGATAGGTGTGATCCTGAAAGAGGTCTTGACTGTGTTTGTAAAACCACATCAGCACCTTCATGGACCTTTCCACATCTCTCAAACTCACAAAACTGCACTCGTCTTTCCTGCTTCGCATGTATTTCTGCGAAGCTGACAAAACCTTTGAAACTGTGTCCATATGATCAATTGGTAGCTGATGTTCTCCCATAGTCCTCCGAACAATCTGCTTGATGTAGGAGAACTCAGTGGAGTCACTCAGCTGACCAAAGTCCCAAACCAAAGCAGCCATGCTGGGTGGTAGAGGGTGGACTCTGTAGACCAGTTGTCTTAGAGGAACATTGCCAATGCAATCGGCTGTTTCGTCTGCTTTTACTCTGTATCCCAACCCTGCTCGCTCCAGACGTTCAACCATTTCCGGAGAATGCTTTCTGTAGGGGTTGCAAGCGGCAATGATCTTTAAACCACTCAACTTCAGGGGGTTGCCTTGGACTGACTGGTCACACAGGACTTCTTTGATGGCGAAAATATCTTCTGTGGTATTTGCTTCATCAAAAAACAAAATGGTGTCAATTTTGTGGACTTTGGTGTTGTGCTCGGCAAGAACTTCAGCCTCCTTCACCTTCTTGTAGATAATTTCTGCTGTGGTCCCACCATGTACCTTAACTAGTACCATGTTTTCAGTTGGTCGGTTATGCCTCTGCAGAGCACAGAGAAAGCGCACTAACCGGGTTTTTCCACAGCCAGTCTCTCCCATGATGACAACAGGAATTCCACACCGCAGTCTCATGTGAATAGCCAGCATTTTCATTACATTGTCCGCTGTCAGTTCATACGTTGGATCTGGATCAAAGTCTTGGTCTTTCTTCTCTGCACGAACCACACATGAAATTCGCATCAGTTTTTTTGAACGTGGCAACTGGTCAAAGTCCTCTGTTAGACAAATCCTTTGCCTTTCCAAGTCCCGGAAGAGATTTTGTGACATCACATCCTTCAGTAGGATTCTTTTTCTGAGTGGATCAATGGCGCAAAGCGAGTTTTCTGCCCTTACCATCCTCACATGGAAGCCCAAGAAGGACATAGAAATTCCATCAGCATTAAAAAAGATGTAGGGATGGGATTCAGTCTCCCAGCGTTTACGAAGAGTTAGGCCAGCAAGGACCTCCTCCTCATGACTGTCAGCAATTTGTAGCCGTGGACTTTGGTCTGACGATATCAGTGAAGGTGAAGCAAAATCTCTTGCCATCAGAACCATGAATTTGACTACAAAGTCTTTAAAACCTTTCATCTGGTCAGCGAGAAAGTCTGGATCGCAGAAAACTGAGTTCTCGCAGTCTTTCAGCTGAACACTGAGGAATCTAGAAAAGTTTCTCAGCTCAGCCCAGGAAGGATCATTCATGCCACAGTGATGGAGAAGGTGACTGAGGCAGTCAATGTGACTCCCGATTTTGCCTCCTTGCTGATAGTTGAAACGATCCAAGTTCTGTTTATTTCTGTACATTTTCAAGTATTGGTATGGTCTTTGAATCCCCTCACTGTTGAACTTTTTCTCATCAATTAGATCATGGATCATGTCACTCGAGATCAACATCTGCTCCACCTCTTTCGGTGCTCGACAGTGTGTTGTTGGTAGAACATCCAGAAGCGTCACATTGATCTGAAGGAGATAATGTCAATGATTGCACATCACTATAAAGTAATGCAAAAAAGTCAACAGTTAAGATGAACAAAGCAGAAAACAAAGCAACCTGAGGTTTGATCAACAACTAACCTTATGGTATAGGCTGAAAATTGTTTTGGATAACTTTTCTTCATTATAGATGTATGAACAAAGAATGGTTAGAAATTTGCCACAGACTGAACATGAAATAAGTGAACGCAATCTGACAGAGAGACCTGGGCAAAGTGAGTTTCCGGGGCCACTTGCAGCCTTTTGCCTATATTAATGTAGCTCTAAGTAGGCAAGTCATATTGAAATATTATTATTGGTCATGCAGAAAGTTTATTACAGAAAACCAAAAGCCCTGTTTCAGTAATTTCACATTTTCATGTATTCTTTCTTTAATTCATCATTTTCACTTTTGCACTATTCACTATTTCGTTGATATTTGATATTTTTTATATAGTTTTTATTAAAATCCACCCCTACAAGATTTAATATAGCCTCATAGAATATGAAAATTCCCACAACTACTCTAGAAGTTTGAGATGCTTGGATGTTTAGAAGGAAGCTTTTAACCTGAGGGGAGTCAGACCCGCTGTGGGGTCTCATGACCTCGAAGATAATCAGGTTTTCCGGGTTTCTTCTCCAAAGATAACCACGTTGATCGCTCAAACATCCCAGAACTGAAATTTGGAAAATAACCTCCTCCAGTCCTGGACGCACCTGAATAGAAACATGTAAGGAAATTTACAGACCAACAAAATAGCAGAAAGTAAAATGATCTAAAACTAACTTCTGCTGTATCAATGTGCAGCAAAACTGGATCTTGTCCCCTCAGCGGAGCCAGGCGATTCAGAAGCGTTTGGACAAGTGAGTCCACACTGATGATTGGCTCTGTCAGTCTGATGGTGATGAGTTTGGCCCTCGGACATTCCAGTTGTTCTCTCTCCGCCAACCGTTTCACACAAAGAGATTTTCCTGGGGACACACAGAACAAAAACCAACACATTAATTAGGGAACCGGAGCAACAACAAAAAAAAGGACTAAACAACACAACTCAAGGTTAAACATAGGAATAAGACAACAAAATAAAAAAAAACATCATAAGGAAGAAATGACATGAAGGTGAAAAAGACTATTATCCAAGTCTGGACATGATTTCTGTGGCTTGCTGGGTCTCACCTACAGCAGGACGTGCAGAGGACACCACCCGAACTGAGAGACGGTCCAGTCTCTGGGACAAATGATGTTGCAGATATCTTTGGCACCGTTTAACAGATGGACTGACACGCACCTGAACTTTGTAATTGCTAAAGAATGATGGTACATATCGGTTCTGGTGGTCCACTGGGCTGACGATCACGAGCCGGTACTGTCCAGCGCTCTCCTCAAAGTCTTGAAAAAGCTGTCCCAGAACAACACCCACCTCGTAGGACAGAAGCCCTGGATTGACCAGACAGTAAATGTTCCTCAAATTCTGCACACACCCTGGTAGGAGGGCCCGTCGAAGGAATAACTCCACCTCCTCATCTGTTGTGTTTTCACTGCACAGCATAACCTCATCAGGAGAGGGCAGAGGCTGTTCTGCACTTAAAGTGTACAGCGACAGAACAGTGGTCAGAACTTCTGTTTTGGAGCAGACTACAAAGTTTGGTATATTCTCTTTAAGGCCTTTCTGAAACATTCTAAAGGCCTGTTGCTGATTCTCATCTGCCAGGCTGGACAGGACGTGTGCCAGAGTTAGGAGGTCCAGATACTCTCTGAGGTGCCAATGCATATTTGCTTTGAACCTTATCCAGAAGTCTTCAAGAGTTTCCTTACTCCTGATTCCTGATGAGATGGCTGAATCTTCATCTTCTGAGGAGAACTCCATTAAGTCTGCAGATATTGTGGAATCTTCCTGGTCAAATTCTTGGGAGACAATCATTTTTGCTTTACTGTAAGCATTTCTCAGGTCTTCTGTGTTGCACCGAGGTTTGACAGGATGGAGCAAAAACCAGATCTGCTGTGGAGGTGGGCTCTGCTTCAGACAGACCTGGTATAACCAGTGACTCAGGTTGACCAGCTGCTGACAGGTGAAGTGGTTCATCACATGAAATTGTGAACGCATCTGTCTGATGTAGGAAGTCCAGTCCTTGTGGCAGTCTTCCAGTGTCCTGGCAAGTTGTTGAATCTGGTCCAAGGTGTTTCCAAAGTACAGGAACTCCGGCTCAGTCAAAGGTAAGAATGTGAGTCTGATGCATGGGAGGAGTTCGGGGCTACATTGGACTTGCACCTCGCTGTCTTGGAAGAGAAAATTGCCCGATATTTGCATCTGGTGGAGGATGGAGCTGAGACGTTGGACTCCCTCAAAGACCTACAGACAACAACATGTTTTTCAAACTTAAGACTTACTCACAAATAAACGAATATATGAAAACACAATTGCTATATCTGGAATGTATTTCATTATCCCATAACCTCGTACAAGGACTTACATCAGAGAAGGTGTCAACGTGATGGCGGCGCTGCTCGCCTCGTGTTGACATCAGCATGAGTTTGTTCTGCAGCTCCTGGAGTTCATCCAGACTCAGAGTCTTCTTCTCCTGATCCCGGGAAAGTGTGAGGTGAACAAGGTTTTGGGGACTTTGCTGTAAATACAACAGAAAGTATTAATCAACTCTGCTGCCAGTCCAAGTTCTGAGTCTCTTAACATTTGAACCTTTTGAATGTTTTTGCCAGAGCAACAGATGTGGAAGACCCCGGCGTCAATGATGGCAGCGGCAAGAGAAAGTGACGACTCCTCCACTGACCCATGAGAATCCTTCAGAGACTTCAGCCAATCAAGCCATTGGGTCGAATCAATCTGTCGAAAATGAACATTGAACCCCTTTATTCAATTTGCAACGACGTCACAAAACTCATACCAGCTTGTCTGCAAGTTTGTCGTCTCGGCTCTGCGACTCCCAAACTTTTGCAGCGGTGGACAGGAACTGGTCTAGTCCCGCTTGAGCAGAGAGGGAGTAGATCAGCGGTCCGTAACCGAGGACGGCATCATGGAAACTTATCACACGGTCAATCTCAAGGTCATTCTCTCCTGCTGAGATTGACGCAAGTTCAACGAAAACTTTTACATGACTCTGGTCTGATGGAGAAAGAAAAAGAAAACACAACATTATTGTCAAAGGATGTACTAGATCATTGTATATTATAATAACAAGACTACATTTACTGTATTGTGGGGGGGGTGGCTCAGTGCAATTCTATGAATTGTTATAATTTTTCAGAAAAGAGAAAGTAAATTATCTCACTTTCTAAGTTTTCTTTGACCCATTGGACCAGAACCAGACTTGACACAAACGCTTCCAGACACACTCGCTGCTGTTCTGATACACCAGCGAGCCGCTTTTGGGCTTTGGTGAGGTCTTCACCGATGGATCTCAGAGTCATGTCCTGGAAATTGTCTTCTCTCTGTTTAAAAACCAGACACATGTATGACATCAATATGTTAGTAGTCATGTTTATTTCAAACATTTCAAATTTTAAAAAATCAACAGCAGAACAAAAGACTTTACCAATAGTCGAAGGGATTGGATTTCCCTGAAGTTCCCAGACAGGTGCAGTTTCTCCTTGATCCGCAGGATGGCATCAGCTGCAGCTGCTGCTTCGCGCAGTGTACAATATTTGTCAATGTGAACAAGACGTTGTTCGACCCAGTTCTCAACTACTTTGCAACCTTTGACCTCTTCAAGAACCTCTGACATCATCATCAGTTCTCTCTGCAGCACATCTCGATCCCCCGTCTCAACCAGAATCTGTTGCAGCTGTCGGAAAGTGATGTTGGCAGTTGCCATAGCAACAGCCCGCTTATGGAATTCAGAAAAAAGCGGATTCCATATAACGTTGCAGATCTGTGTAAGTGTATGTTGAAGATGTGACCTTCTTGTGTGAGACTTCAGGTCAGAGAATCTTCTGCACCAGGATGACAGGATAAAATTGCTGTGCTGCAGTTTGTGCATTTGGGCAGCCATCGCCAGTGTATTGATGCTGGTCTTGTACCACACAACCTGGAATGGACCCACTGGCGTCCTTTCTTTACCATCCTCATCAAAAGAGTGGACCCGAACCAAGTTGTTGAAATGCTTGGTAGAGATTTCTGCATTGTGTTGCTGGTCCAGGCTCTGGAGGTCAGGAACTGAGGAAGAACGTTGAGTTGTAAACAAGCATCGTCTTATTCAACCCTAATGTTGTGATTCATTAGTTACCAAGAACTGGAACCAGAGTGTTTTTTATGTTGCAGTGTGAGGGTGGTGTTTCCTTATTTGTTTCTACGTTGTGTGGGCTTGTTTCTGTTTCAGTGCACGTTTCTTTCCTTTTATCTGCTGTACTGTTTTGTTTGTTGTTGAGTTGATGTGTTTGGTTTTGTTTAAATGGTGTGTTGTTGTTATAGGATTACAGGGGTGAGAGAAAACACTGATACACTTAAATGTTGCGATATTCAACAGTATGTGTGAATAATTTCTTTTTTTTTATCATAACTATTATAATCTCTATATTTCTAAAATAAAATAATTAGTTATTTTATTATTTACAATTAACATGTGAATATTCACAGCCTATGTGGTGACTGAGAATGTGATAATACAGTCAACTCTAGCAGTTTTTAAAGCTGATGTTTGGACATTTTTTGGACTTAAAGCCAATGAAGTACTCGTGCAATACCACACATACATCCTTGTTCCTACAGTATAGCAATATATAGGAATATATCCTAACCTTGCCCCTGTGTTGTGACATGGATTGTACCGTCAGATTATTGTTGTGTTAATAAATGGTGATGGTTTGTTTCCATGTTGAGTTGTGTAGTTGTCCTGGCTTTCACACCTGATACACATTCCGACACCTTTGCCATCATCTTCATCAGTGCATCGATCTGCTGTCGCCGCTGCGTGAACGAGTCCAATTCCTTCTGCCTCTGAGTGAGAACCAGATCCAGTGAAATCATGGCCGATGAGTTCTTCTTGTCTGCGGATCATCGGATTGTTCAAACTTATGTTCCAATCCTTCGTTTACAATATGAGTTTGTGAGTGCATACATTGTTGAAGGAGTTTTTTCAGCTGCTCAGAGTACTTCAGGCATGTGCGGAGATCTCCCAGACGCACATGACCCCGCAGCAGTGAGTCCACTAAAGACTTAAAGTCTGTCACACTCTGGTGGACAATTGCTGCTGCTGTATCATCCACAGGGATGGACCTCCAGTCTCCTGAGGACACAGTTGGATCAAGAGTCACATGACATAAATATCTTAGATGAAACAGGATCATACCAGTGGTAGTCAGCAGCACATGGAGGACAGACTGTGGGTCTAGCAACCAGCTGACCGTGTCGTCCCCAAATCTCTTAGATGACTGGCAAAGAAGTTCAGACACAACAAACTGGGAAAGAGGAAGATCGTTTTTGGACTGCAAAGTACGCATCAGGTCGCCTTCTTGTTTCCTCTGAAGAAAAACAGACGTGATTCAGTCATTAATAGTTGAAACAGGCTTGGTGTAGTGCAGCCTCCTCTGATACCTGGCAGAAGCAGGCAATGGCGGAGCGACAGGCCTCATGAAAACAGGACTGAACATCACTGTGACTCTTCCCCAGGGTCTCCAGAGTGGTCGGTAAACAGCAGACTAGCACCTGCTCCAGCTCGCTAACCTGCACAATTGATATTATGTGAGTCCACGGATACAAGTCACAGGAATGAGAAGGAAGACAAAGGAAACTGACTTGAGAAATCCTCTTCTTTAGGTCCTCTTTACAGCCACGCATCCACTCTGATGCCACTTCTTCCAATGAACATTCCACCTTCATCAGTGAGTCCCACAACTGAACAACATGCAAAGTTTAGATACACAATAATTTACGACGCTCTCTGATGGATTTTAACTTTTGACTTTTGACTGAACTCTTTTATTTCTAATCAGAAAAATAGTTTAAAATTGATTACAATAGTATTAGAGGTAACCGGGAGATTATCACCTGGATTTCTTTGGGGTAATTGAGTTGGTTGGAACGTGGTTTCATCAGCTTTTTCTCCAGCAGGTCTTGTCTCCACTTCCGGATAAGCTGATGCACTTCATTCAGATCCTTCTTGAGCCCTCCAAATTCCTGTTGTTCATTTGAAGTCTGAAGAATAGGAGATTGAAAATTGAATAAGGTGTTTTTCTTCTTAGTGACTCTGAATGGAGGTAATTGAATCTACAATACATAAAAACACAGGAATCAGTGTAAGCAAAGTCATCTATATTTCCTTCTGTCCAAGATCCATCAACATGATATCATATAGGCTTCTCTGACTGCCGACAGTCTTCCTGATTCAAATGCAATATAGAAAAATTGAAACAGCATCTGCTAGCACTCTATTCCCCTAAGCCACCAATTATTTAGGTAAAAGATGAAAAAGCCCTGGCGGGCTCTGATACTTGGGTGTTTCCGAGGGGTTTTGTATCTGGTTAGCTTTACTGGTATAAGAGAGAAAATGAAAAAGTAACCAAGACCTCTTCCTCTGTCACGGCACAGATCTCAGCGGTTCTCAGCACCAGCTGGTAGCAGCGGACAACAGCATTGTACATTGGGACCAGGCGTGCTGTGGCACATGTGGACCGGAGCAAACTGATGACGCTCCTGAAGACATGCTTTCTGTTTCCAGCCAGTCTGTGGACAGAAACAACCACACAAGATAAGAGTGAATAGCAGCATCACAATCCTGTCATGCGTGACCCACTGCTGCGGAGGTCGGCGACCTTTACCAATCAGAGGGAGCCATCAGCACCTGTTTCTCTAGAGTACTGTTTTTTCCTCAATATATAGCGCACTGTCAATTAATTATCTATTTCAAACTTTTTTTAATTACAAAGTGCACCAGATTACAAAGCACGTTGATGATAAGTCAGTCAGTCAAACTCTCTATCTTGATGAATGTGTGTTTACCTTCTGTCATCGACTGTACATAACTTGCATGCCTCTGTGTTCTATCTCTTTGTAAAATTTTCTGGAGCTGCTGAACTGTGAATTTCTCTAAGGAGATGAATAAAGTATCTATCTATCGACTGCTCCCACACAGCTCGCACTTTAACTTTGAACACCCTTTTGATACCAATATCTAGTTCTTAAGTAAATCCACCTGGAATGATGTCAAGCGTGTTTGTGTTCACATTGTGATGGTAACAGTTTGGATTCTACGGTAGTGATAATGCTGAAAGCAGTGCATCTGTGTGTTTTACCAAAGTTGTACCAAAGAATTTTGGCAGAGAGAGTTGAACGTCGTGTACCCACACAAAGACTCTTTTAGGTCAGTAAGCACAACCTGAATTAATCTGAATATAAAGCGCTCCAGATTATAAGCACGATGTTGTTTAACTAAAACATTTTAAATTGAAATTTATCATGGTAATCTGGTATTTTTTACTCTTGTGTTTGACATTGAACGCAGTCTTATTTTTAACTGTGTTCTTAGGTAAAGCACTTTGTGCTCAATTTATATATATGTACACAAAACGTTACACCTGCTAGTCACATCAGTTTTCAATAATTTAGTTTGTCAAATATTTAGTAACATTTGGATCCAAACCTGCACACTTCACGATCCTTGCAGTCATTAAGCTTCAGCAAGATGTGATCAATGGTTTTTATTGTGGCCTGGAATGACACGACAAGAAGAAGTTATGAGTACCAATATCAACACATGAGATAAAGATTTCTTTGATTTTTTTTTTACACATTTTGACTTTTATTTGAGCAAGAGTATCACTTGTTCATGTTTGTCTGCAAAAGTGTGTTTGCATTATGGGCCTTACAATTGCAGCGGAGTTTGGCAGAGTAAACTTTTATTGCTGTTATATATCATTATTTAGTCAGTAACACACCTTCATTATAACTACTCCAATTATACGTGGCATTAACAAACCAGTTCCTCAAAGGTGACGAACAATGATTGATACAATACAAGCCATGACATTTTAATGACAGCACTTATTTTTATGGAACTGCAATTACATTAGGTTGAGTAAAAATGTAAGTAACAATAAATATTGTTATCACTCTTTTGGAAAAAATAAACCTGTTACAATTACACAATAGATTACATGACACTGCAAAGAAACATTTATGACTCTGTAATGAGACCAACATTTTCATTCTTATGTATTGCTGCTTTCAATACAAGGAAACGTCTGAGAAATAAACTTGCAGTCATTATATTCAAATCAATAAACACATCCCTTAGTCAAGAACCTGAATTTCAGGGTAGAAGGACTTACCTCATAGTTCTCCTGACGCTGCCTTTGACATATTTGCTGTCGGTACATCAGGCTCTGGATCAGCTGCTCTGATGTGAAGTTTGTCTGAATTGAAAACTGAGGAAGATCCTGAAATGCCACCAGAGCTGAGCAGCCAATGCGGAGCAGCTGCGAGGGCTCTTTAGCATTGGACATGACAGTTTGGATGTGTTCCAGAACCCTCCTGCAAAACAATTCTCGGTAAACCAACAGCAAAACAGCAATGATTCAATTTTGTCTATAAAAAAACACATACAAACGCTTATCCTGATTCCCCTCCATTAACTCTCTAAATTTGCAGAAGTTTACTCGCTCCAGTCCAGACCAGTTATTCTCCTCCACGGTTGGACCAAGCTTGCCAGCATGAGCATCCGCCTGTCTCACGGCGAACAGCAGAGGCAGCAGCAGCACAGCCTCAGTCACAGCCAGCTCTATGCAGCGATTTATGAGAGCGACCACAAGGCTGAAGCACAGAAGTCAGTGTCACTCGGATCAATACACAAAACCTGAAAATGATCATGTTTATAATAACCATGAGCAAACTACAATGCTGTAAATGACTACAATTATAACATAACAGTTTACTAACAGCAGGATTGCTAACATCTGGGTGGGGTAATATCTAATTAGAAGATGCTCACAATGGGGTGGCCTTGAAACGACTCTGAAACTCCTCTAGGCTTTTTGGTTGTAATGCCTCTTCTGATGAGACCAATACACAGAGTTCTGCGAAGTCTGGGATGCCCAGTGGGATCTGAAATCTTGTGGTCACCAGGAACAGCTGGAAGCCCAGAATAAGTGAATTTGGATTGCGGAAGATTTCTGGAAACTGATCACGTAGCTCTCCTTTTAGGATCCGGACCAGAACCTTAGAAACCAGCTCTCTTGCCTGGAAACAAAACAAGTAGGTTGTTGGTCAAACTTAACAAGAAAGAGATGTTTCTGGATTACAATGGGTAACTGATTATGGAAGTAACTTCAACTGTAGTAACATCTTTAAAGATATTTCAAATATATTTTGTTTTAAAAGACCTGTCAACCTCAAGTTTAAAATGTGAACCAACATTAGTTACTAACTTACCTTAATCTCTGAAAGGAATGAGCCATCTTGATACTTTATTCGGTTTGGAGCTGAATCCAAAGATCCCATGAAACATTGCAAATGCTCAATAAAACTCTCTAAGCTAGAAGGGTCGGATGGGTCCCATTTCCTGAAGATGGTGTCTAACAGAAGAGCCGCAGAAATCTGCCAGTTCTCAGAGAGCTCTTCTCTGCGTGCACCAAAGAGGGATATCTTGTCCAATAAACCGGTAACCAGGGACTTGGAGAGGCAGATGAATCCTTCATATATGTGCATGTCTGAAACAACGACAGTCTGGGTCAGAAGAGAGCGACTTTGTCAATTGTCTCAACCCACCTTTGATGTTGTTGTTGTTTGGAATGGAGGCTGTTCGTGATGCACTCTCTTGAATATCCTTGTGATGCTGCTTGACTCCATATTGATACGTAAAATCCTGCCCCCTCCTTATGTGGCGCTCTTCAATGGAGAAACTAGCGTGGACGAGAACGCTTTTGTCTTTCTGGACACTTTGCACAAGATACAGATATTTCAGTTTGTGTGTGAAGAGAATGAGGAATAAAGACAATACAGGCCATTGGAAGTTTGACGAGAATGAGCCTCATTGGCTGTCATGGTTTAAGAGACTTTATGAAATAATATCATAAAGACAAGTGCTATATATTAGTAAATTGTATCTACCAATGTGGACAAAAGTTGTGTTATACTATTATAATATATTTTTTAAGACAATAAAGACTCATTGAACACATGAAAAATTACAGTATGTCCTAAAGAAAATAATTTAAAACAAGTTATATTTAGAGCTCAACTAGTAGTGCATTCTCAGTACAAAATAAAATTGTTTGTTAGCTGTAAAAATGTATATATTTCATCAGTTCTCTCTGACCATATAAGGGCCACATTCATTCATTATAAATCTTCCCCCTGTTAAAAATGATTGATCATGTTATTCAGGTCAGTTAAAATACATGATCAGACTCACCATGAACTCTCCACCTTAAGAGTAAATTCTTTATCGTAAGAGTAAAGAACCAATCTGTCTTTATCCGGTTTGAAATTAAAACTCTTGTCCAGAACTGCGTACATGTGAATGCGAAACATGGAACCAGTAGGGGGCACCGTCTCAGAGCTGAGATTCCTGCAGATTACATTAAAAGTTTGTCACAATCTCTTCAGAAAGAACTACTCAGAGTGTGTGTTCTGAAAGAAAAATGACTAGATTTTGTGATGTTCTTATCTTGCCTGTTTTGGCTGGATTTTTTCTCCTTGTCCTGTGACTCCCCTTTGGACCCCCCAGATGCAGCTTTAGCGTGAGACATTGGTTCCTCATGCTTGTCAGTTGGCAGTGGAGTGGGGTTGGGTTTGGGGGCATCTTTTTGAGCCGTCTTTGCTTCCCCAGGATCTTCTCGTTCTGATCTTTGTGTCACCTCCTGGTCAGCATCAGCACTACCTAGTTCTGGTGGTTTTCGGGTTGAGTCTTGACTTAGGGTGTCTGATGTTGTTTTGTCAAAATCTGTTTGTGATTTCTGGCTCCTTTGGACCAGGATTGGCCTCTGGGTTTCTTCGTGACTCACATTAGGGACCAGAGTCTGTGTTTGTGCTGTCATGCCCTGATCCCTTGTTTGTCTAGACGGGTCAACCTCTACGGAACAAGTTTCCTCCGATTGATAACTCGACGACTCCATCTTCTGTTGTTCTCTATCCTGAACCACAGGTTTTTTCTTTTTTTTCGGGGGTCTTCTCTTTTGGGTCGCGTCCGTTTGATTTCCATCAACAGGATTCTCCGACCTTGGTCCCTGAAAGCAATTTTAGCAGTAAAAATAAATGTGTTTGTTAGAGATGAAGTATGTTTTAATCTTGTTTTCATTTCTATCTTTTAATTTGGTTTTGGGCCCTGTGTGTGCTATTTTTTGTATACTTAAGACCTGGATCTTGACTTTATTCTATTTGCGATGTCAATGATTATGATTATGGTTAAAGTAACTTTTAGGTTACTGTGTGTGTTGTCGATGGTTGTAACCGTCATGTAACCTGTTACACCCAGTTTCGCAATATAACCACTAGTGTGTTCTGTCTCCATTCAAATATCTCCTTATCCCATTACAGTAAAGCCCTTCCGGTAGTTATCAGACAAGAAACAATTTTTTTTTTGTTGACCGTTTACAAATATATACTTAATTAAAGCCTAAATAATTGATAGATAACATATCTTTACCTTATTTCTGCTTTATGTATTCATTATTATTTACTCATGACCTGAAACTAATTTTCTGTGGTAGTCGGTCTTTAACAATCTGTCAAAAATGTTGGGGGACCACAAGGCCGCAACCCAAGTCACTCAGTATTATTTCATGAGGCTCCATAGTATTACGATGCTGCACTATACAGGTATAACATTGTTGTTTACGAAGATTTAAGATTTCACCTTCTTCCTCCTTCTTTTCTTTTTGGCAACACCACTTGTATTACCTGAAGATCCAGATCCCCGATCCATCTCCAGGGCTTGAATTTTCCAGTGGAAAACTCCCACAACAATCTTATTTTCTGAAAACACAAGAATGAATACCAACTGTAATAGATACCGTTAAGAAACATCAAGATTCAAACTGAAACACAAGACCAATTCTTGATAAAATAAAAACATAAGATCAAGTCGTATTATTTATGAAATAAGTATAATTTTATTTTTCAGCAAATAATGTAATTTCTTATTATGTGAAAAATGAATAACAATAATAGCTTTTTGCTATTAGTTTTTAGCATAAAATTTAAAAAAGTTAACAGTTTTAACAAAAAAACGTTGTTCTTTTGAATCCATGGTTATAAAACGTTACTTTTTAATATGTACTAACAACTTTAAGATTTAATTACAGTATACTATTTATATTTAATCATATTATTTTTATGCTCCCGTGTGACGAGCACAGACAAGCTAACATATAGCGTAATGGACAAAAATACAGATAAAAAACACACAATAAACACTGTCGTCCCGCTTTTCTTATTTCAAAATAATAAATAATTGGAATCACAGTTAAGTTGTGTGTTAAAAACACGTTATAATACATGGTTTTTTACTTACTTTTTCGCTCGCACTTTCCACTGCAAGATAAAACCAGAAATGAGATGCTTGCTCAACCTGGCTCAAGTTCACGCCTCTAGAAATAAGGGATCATCAAAAAGTAATGTAATTAAAATAACTAAAATCGAAGAAATTAACTTAGATTATATGTAATACTGCCAAATAAAATCCGCTAGACCACAAGTAAATGCATTTGAAAGTAAAATACAGATAGGAAATGACGACTAATTATTTTTATATTAACCGACCTCAGATTGTTTTTAACGACGGTCTCTGACGAGGCTGGTACTCGTTTCGGTTTCGTTTCTTTGCTTCTAGCTCTAACTTTAACTTTCAAAGTCTCGAAAACGAAAACAATCGAGTATTGATTTGGTTTCCCGGATTTCATTATGTGTAATTAAACTGTATTTTGAAGTTTATGTATGAAGACATTTTTACAATTTAGATTTGTCTTAAATATTAAGATGGAAATTAAATTAGAATGAAACAAATCCTTATGAAAGGGTAAAAAAAAGTCAGTACATGCAAGTACGACAATGATTCGATGCATAGGTCATAGGTCATAGGTTAAAATCCATCTTGTGGCAAATGTTGGCTTGTTGTAGGGAACCTATGTCCCCCGTGTACATAGGGGTGACTGGTATGTCTAGATGTGCCCTTTAATATAATATTCCATGGTTGAAGAAAATAACTGAAAGCATAAGCAGAGACACTGGGAAAAGGTCAGGGGCCTTAAACAGAAACTCTTGTACAATTTGTGTTTCAGTGAATACGTTTATTAGTCACTTTCTGACTGTTTATCTTAAGTTGGGTTTCTGGACCCGTCGGATGACCACTCGGCTTCTCCTCATTGGGGGTCGGGCTCCAACTTCTGGGACCCCAGGAAGTCTTGCTCCAGCTCTAGGGGAAGAAGAAGGGTTCCGTTCAGACCGGATGTTATCGACAAATCCTTCCACGGTATCAAACTGGGTGGTCATCAGTGCGAGGCGTTCCTTCAGGGTGTTGAACTCCTTGTAGAGGTCAGCGAGGGCATCGGACAGGGTCTGGATTCTGGGGAAGCGTGGGGTCCAGTTATAATTTCTGAGACAAATGAGGAATCAAAGACTCTCACCGGCCTCTTTCAGTTGCTGCAGCAACATGGAAACAAATACTGTACAGTTTTTGAAAAAACAATACACGTTGTAGTGTACGTTTTCACATGTGTAGATGGATCTGTGATTAATTTCTTTACAGAGATTGTATTTCAATGTAAAAACTTAGATTTACCATCATCTGTTGTGAACCAATTCTTTGAACATGGAACTGAAATTAAAACTTGCTGGTAGGTTCATTTAAAACAGTAGATGCGTCTCAATTCAATATGTTTCCACATTCAAATACCCGTCTCAAGTTAAACATTCATTTAGAATAAACGGGGAAAAAAAGAAGCCTCAATTGCAATAAGATATATAAGATAAGTTTAATAATAAAAACCTTTAAAATCATTTTGGATTATGAAATAATACATCACCACAGGATCTTACCGTCATATCTTGCGCCTCACTCTGTCCTAGAACTTTCCTTCTGAGCCACACAGATTGTCCACATAAAGATCAGAACCGCAGTAGTCTTCATCATGGAGGCAGAGTATGAACCGAACAGGGCTGTGTCTGTCTGAAAAGAAAAATGATGCGCACTCCAGGTTGTGTTCAGGGGCCCAGAGCAAGCAGGATGATAAAATGTCTTGTTTTATGGTGGACGTGCACATTCCGGGGTCTTCAGCTGGACTTCATTTGTTTCGGCTAGACTCCACCTTCTCTTCGAGCTTGCAAGAGTGCATCACCATCGGCTCCATAACTCATTTTATTTTTACCTTGAGGTCTTAAAAACTTCAAAACAAAAGAAACACACAAACTTTTTTTCCTCTTGAGTTTATTTCTCTTAAATCCCGGTGTACAACTCTCAGGTTGCCAGCTAAAACCCCGGAGGAGACCTGTGCCAGTCCAGGAGCGTGCTTGCTCAGCAAACTGCTCCCATGTCAGTACAAAAGGGGGAAAAAATGTCACAGCCGACAGTCAAACCTGTCATCAAGAGCCACACTTACTGGGGAAGGGTGAAGTGATGCCATCAAGAGAAAGAAAAACACATCAATCTTTATTATTTTCAATCTTTTTTTTTTTTTTTCGTATCTACAACTAAAAATAGATTCTCACTTCAATGGAATTACTCTCACACACCTCATAAATAGTGAGTCTACAGCCCTGCTCACCCACTGTCGTGATGGCAGCCCCTCCCCTGTCTCTGTCGGCCAATGTACGGGTAGAAGAAACCAGTCCGAGCCAATTATTTGTTTCCTTTACTTAACCATTCTGGAACTCCAATTCATTTAAACACTTCAAACGTATCCGACTCAACGTTTTGGTCCAAATTTGAGTCAAGTTAGATATGAAGCAGGAGCATGTAAATTATCAGATGATTAAAAAAAAAAAAGCCAGAAGGGGGCACTGTTGAGAGCCTCTGGAGAAAAGAGCACAGAGGAGGGGATTCTGACGAAAAGTGCTTTTAGCGACGCTGCTCTCCAGAGCTGTTCTTTTTTAACAATGTAAACAAGCTTGTCGCTTCGCAGCAGCATGTCGCCTTCTGATGATGTCACGGTGAGTGGACAAGGTGGGCAGGGCCACAGGAGATTGGGGACTTTTGCAAGGAAGAGGAGGATTCAGTTTAACTGCGAGGCAGGCTGCACATCTCGCAGTGCTCAGTGCCGTGCTGGTTCATATAGGTGCAGTGGAGACAGGACCACATGGCCGAGGAGAAGATCACACCGTGTCAACACATAATTGGGGAGAGTGACCGAGATGTTTGATATTGTGGACTTACTGCAGAGCTGCTCAATTGTTGCCCACTGCTCAGACTTCTTCCAGGTCTGAGCGAGTTCCTCATTAGATGTTCTCACAGCATCCAGGAGCAGCCCAATACTGTCCTGCAGTCATCAATATGAAGATCAACTACTGTCACAGGGGAGAACCATAATCCATTCCCGTTAATTCATGCTGGCATTTGCGCTTTGAAACAACATCTTAACCTCAGGATCAACTTACTTTCCTATTGTGCAAAACACGCCGCGTTCTTACAGACCGAAAGAAAATAAAATTCTCTGAGTCTTCAGACAAAGAACCAGGAGCTGCATCAAGAATCAGTATGAAAGTTGGCCGATTGCGCAAGAACAACATCTTAGTGGCGCTAAGGTATGGACTGCACATGTTGGCATCGGAACCTGAACAGCAAAATTGGACTCACTCCGAGAGGCATGACTTCATTGGTGACGAGGAAGAGGAGGAGATGGAAATCAGACACAATGTTCAGGAAGGTGGTGGGGGAGCTTTGGGAAAGGTACGATGCTAAACTGTGGAAATCCTGTGGAATGACAGAAAAAAAGCAGCTGAAATAAAACGAACAACATTTACCTAGTGCCGTAGCCACAAAAACCGAGACATTCAGTTTGCAGGTCAGGCTATAGTCATGCCTAAGTAAGACATAAATACTTGTGTTTCTCCAAGGATGTCCCGGTTCTCTATGGGGAAGCGTAGTGTGGAGCTGAATGTGTACTGAGGGTCTTTTGGGAACGTTGTTGTGATCTGCAGTTGACAAAAAATAAATAAATCTTATATTCAATCTAAAAATGGGAGACAAAACTTAATCCATTACTTACATCTATGATGAGATACTCAACCGGAAGAGGCCGGGCGAGAAATGTAACATCGTTCCCAAATTTGTCTTTGTCCTTGTTGTCAAAGAAAAACAGGATTTAAAATCAGTTTTACATTCAACAAAATTAAACACCTCCACTCAATGTAAACACATCTTTTTCTTCACTACCACAGTCTTGAAACTTTGTCAAGAAATAGTTTGTACATTTATTTTTATTTTGAATATTTAACAATAAGTATATGTTACAGACGTTTTTTTTTTTTTCATTTTTCTTGTTAAAAAAATATATACATTTCTTTTTATACTTTTTGTATCGAAAACATTATAAAGTCACAAAGATTTTCCCAGAGTATTGGTATTGAGTTGAAACTTAAGTATGGTGACAACCCTAGTACGCATATTACACATAATTTTACTTTGACAGGCAGACAGGCTTGTGAAGAAGGAAGCTTTGATTAAAATTCACAAACTTACAACTTGGCATGAAGATTTTCAATAAATATTGTTTTCTTTAATAGCTTGTACAATTTTTACCATCATTTCTGTAGTGATGACTTGCACATGGTCATCAAGATGTCTCCAGTCTGTGAACATACTTTTTCGAACTCTGGGTAAGTGTGTACAACTTTACGAGGCTTTTGATGGCCTTCTTCCAACTTATTTATGATCTTTCTAACCAATTTTGTTGTGCACTTTATTCCTGTGACTTTGTCCAGGATTGGGTCTTAACTTGGTTAGTGTTTCTACGTTATTACATCAATAAATGCACATCAATTATCTCCACAAACTAGATTATAACTCCTGAAGATCTGATTTCAAGCTCGCAGACGTTTTAAATGCTTGGCAAAATGGCCTCTGAAAAAAGTTTATTTGTTAGTGGTGAGCGAACCTTGAAGAAGACATCCGGCACATACTGCTCCGAACTAGACTCTTTGGCATATCCAAGCTCTGGAGCATCTTTGCAGGGCAGCAGACATTCATCTCGGACCAAAGCCATACACTGGTTGGACACCTGGTAGCCCTCAAAGTGGACTTGGTTGTCTGGACCGCCTGTATTTAGAAGAAGACGGTGAACATCTGCTTGAGGGCGATCATTCATAGATGCCATTATCCCTGCACTCTTTAACGGCGGATCATTCAGAGAAGAACCACAACACTCTGCGAGAGAAAATAAGCGAGAGGTAAATAAAGAAAGATAGAGAGAGAAGAAAGAGATAAGGAAATACAAAAAGAAAGATAGAGGAAACAAGAGTGCAATAGAGACAGTGAGAGCAAGTAAGAGAGTGATAGTGAGAGAATAAATGAATGAATGAGAAGCGAGAGTGAGAAAGTTACCTCACAAAGTGGTCCCAGAATTTGCCAGACCTGAAGCCGGACAGAAGCAGACAGAGCAAGAGGAGTGGTAGACAGTTAGACCAGAGAAGCAGACCAGGAGGAGTGAGGAGGAGCTCACCATGTCATGCTGCTCCTGCATGTGAGAGATCTTCTTGGTGTACTTCTGGTCCACCTGTTTCAGCTCCGCCATCACAGCGCTCGCTCAACACTTTCTTGTCACTGATCAACTGTGGACTGACACCAGTAAGGAGGGACCGCAGGACACATGACAACTCAAGACCCACCTGGTTGATGAAGGCCAGGTGTCTCTGGATAGTGGACTCGTACTGCTTCCTCTGGACCTGGAAGTTTCTATTGAGTTCTTTCTCAGTCTCCTTCACATGTCGACTCGTCAGCTCCCTCTGCTGGGTCTGAGTGGCAATGACAACCCAAGATTAACACCATAGCTGTGAGAGATGTGTGCTACATTTTTGTGTGGTGTGTGGTGTGTGCTCACCAGCGCCCCCTGCAGCATGTTGACAGCACGTTTCTTTTCTTCCAGTTCAAGTTTGATTCTTGTCATGGAGCTGCTGAGCTCATCAGCAGTTGCAGATGCAAGTTCTGGGCAGACCAGGTCTTCCTCAGACATGACCCCCTGACAACACACATACACATGGTAAATAAAAGACTTAAAAAAACAACACATATATATAGATATAGATATTAACTAGGGCTGGGCAGGTTGACACATAAAACCTTTAACGGCAATATTTTTTTTATTGTGCATTAACACATGTTGCTCAACGCAGGATCATTGATGCATTAAAAAGGAACATTGCCTGTTTTTTATGCTCTAAAAACTATGAATGTTTTTGCTTTGTGTGGTTCATGGGTTGTTTTGTAACACGTGTAAAAGATCTTATAAAGAACTTATTTTTCATTCATTTTAAATGGCATGATTGTGTGCGTCTTAAGACTGAATGAGCTGCTGATCCACTGTTGCAATTACTTATATTTGGGATTTCTTGTTGGATTTAACAAACACTATTTTTTTCGACCAAGTTGGAAACTGACACAAGTACTTTGATCACAGGATTTTTTCTTTAATGTTTTTGATTACAGTTTTTTTCTTTTATTACACTTGTTCACATAAAACTAATTTAAATTATAAAAATTATGATTTCTTGGTTTATGAGCGCTCTCAGTTAATTAAATATTGCTCGATAATGAAAGTACTTTAAAGAGCCTTTGGTTTCGCACTTTAAAGAGTTTGTGCGCTCATGACCCACATAGAGAATAAATGAGGTCTCTTGAACGGAACTGGTCTTTCGTGTGTCTGAGCAACAGACAGAGCTTGGGTTTTGACACCCAAAAGTCAACCACAGGTGAAAAGTGATTTGCAGACCACATTTTAAGACCATCTGTCGGTTCGCCTTCTGTGACCTCTGACCTTCACGTAGATCTATGTGTGTGCAGGCGTGTGTGCAGACAAAAGCAATCTGACACTATTCAAGCAGCACATTCCTCCACTTGTCCACATGAGTAAAGAGTGTGTGGGGGAGTGGTTTGCTGACAGAAGCGTGGGCATCTGGGGGTTAGGACTTCTTCAATGTAAAGTCTCCCTGATTAAGGGCGTGGGGGCTTTTGTGCGAGTGGGTGAGTAACATGACCTCTGATGCATCCTCCCCCTTCTACTCGAGACAAAAAAGGCTACCCTGCACCCGGCAGGAGCACGACAGCCATTGTCCACAGATGCTGCAGGACCAACAGCTGTGGATCACTTCCAGGGGCGTACTTTCTCTAGACTAGCGTCCATCACACATGTTTGTCTGTGTCATGCTATTTAAGGAGCAACAACTAGGCTGTTATATGTAGGACAGACTGTGCTGACGATGATAGATTCTGTGTTTACCTTGAAGCAACATTGGTTTGCTGGTTCACATGGGTTGTGCTGAAAGTTTAAGATAATAACATCCAGAATAACGCTATAATGTAAGCGCTCGTCTGAATCCACTATGTTGTGGCAGGTGTACAAAAATACGCAAAAGAAAAAAATGACAGTTTAACTGTAGAAACTTTCACCTTTTATTATTGAAATATGTGAATAACCAGCTACACGTTTGTTAGTACACCCGCAATGTCAGCTACAGCATCACCCGTACGGGTAAAAGCAGTGAGTCCTTAAGATGTGACGAACACTGACGAAATATAAATAATATTAACTAACAAAATGTTATGGAAAAAAAAAATACTAATGTTCCTACTCGTTGGTAGAACTAGGTTTTAAAGACTCGTATTATCACCGAGCTAGCTTTAGCATATCCAGCTCAATGAATTGAATACAACCGACATGTTTGCGGGATTTACTTACTGATAAATCACAACAGCATCATATATTGAGAAGATCCAGCAGTTTTCTTGTCCTCAGTTTAAATCTCCAGCGAAAGTGTTTCTGTCTCTCCGGACGGAGGAGAACCAAGTCATGCCCCGCCCCCTCGCACACCTACTACTAGTCGAGAGTCAGCAGGAAGAAGATGCACTCGCAGGTGATTGGATAAACGGACCCGTCCATCAACTGCTGAACGATTAATAGGCGGGCCCCCTCAAGTGTTTTTAACATAGAGGTCAGCGTGTTTGACGTCGTTGTGTTTTTGGACCCCTTTTATTGTCATGATGAAAAGAACATGTGATACATACAGATCTCAAGTCACAGTTTGTGATTATTAAAATTTCAACACCCCCCAAAAAATACCTTCTCCCATGAATATATACATAACAAATGATGTTTCACAAATACTGTTTGGTGGATTTAACTTAAGTTACACAAATGCTTAATATTCTAATCATCTTAATACACGAGGAATGATCACGAAGCATTGATACCCTGCCATAGAGAAAAGGGATTATTAGTGAGGAAATTATTTCTGTTGTATTGATTATTATCGTCTTAAAACGTTTTCTTTAAAAAACAAACAAACAAAAAACACGTTCTTCTCCAAAGTCATATTAGAGCATGTGACAATTGTATTGTGCCATTTGAATTATGTTTCACTTGTAGGCCGCTCCGTGTAAATAATGCTAACATTAAACATTAAAATGATCGAACCCATTCAAAAAACAAATCACATGTTTTCCATTCTTATGTTTCAAATACAGGTTAATTGAGCATTGATTCTAGCTCCTGAATAAACAAATGAATCCTCCATTACAAGTCATACACAGTTGCTGTTCATCGTTTGATCCTAAATTCAACAGCTGTCGTCCACACATCAGCGCCTTGACCCAACAAAATCTCCTCTGGAAATGACTCCTGTCCTAACAGAGGTGGATGGTCCTTCTGGTCCAGATGTGTCTCCAGGGTCGTCTTGATGCTGGAGACCAAAGAGAGAAGCTTAGAATCTTGCTTGTTGATCTACAGTTACTTTACAACAGCTAACCACAGTTATGTTGTGCTGGCAGATGGAGGAGTCACGTTGGGGTTCACAAGTCAAATAGGCTTTTGACAGCCTGGAGTCGACCCATTGTGTGACCCACACCCTTCACAACACAATCTACACAGCATAGCTCCCCAGTCAGAGTGGAAGTCCCAACAATAGACACACTTCTTCTGGTTGCAGGTAAGTAGTGCACGTGTAAACATGAATGACAGTGTGCATTTAGCCTGTTTCTCTGATCTTGTCCAGAAAGATGTGATAATGTTGATCCCATTATAATGAGGTAGTACTAAAAAATAAGTGTTACCTTAATGTCGTTTTAAAAGCTAAAATCTACTGGTAAAACAAACCAATAATGAAAAACTATTAATACAATAAGACAAAGTAATTGGGGCTATATGCCCATATCACAATTAAAGCGGTTCAAGAACAAACGTTGAGAACTTACTCCCAGTGTGGTTGGTACAACTGGTCAGGAGCAAGGCTGTGGGTCTTCAGCAGCAGGATCTCATGCAGCTCTAGAGAGAATGCTTCCACGTTGGTAAGACCAAGAAAAGCCTTCAGCTGCTTCCTCTGGTCCACCTTCAGCTTCTGCCGGAACTCTTCTGGGATCCCTTCAAACGGATCCTACAAAAGTCTCAGATTACAATGTGATCCAGAACAGAATCAAAACTATATGATGGAGCGGAACTAAAATCTGATTAGTGTTTATTCACTTCCATTCTGTCTGTTCTCACCTGCAAATACCTGCTTCTACATTATTATGACAGGGCAACTTATGTGAACACCCAACTCTCCTGACTCACTCTCATGTTTCAAAAGTTGAAGTCTTCCTCTCCAAGATGCAGTAAGTCCCTCATCATGACCATGTTTAGAACTTATTACTTAAGTTCTCCCCCGTCTGAAATCCCGGCGAACAAGAGGTTACTAGAGCGGAGTCCATTATGACGTAATAATGGTCTTCACTCCTCCTCCAGCCAGATGTAATCATGCCTTGGTAGTGGAGACTTCTGGGATTAATGACGCGCGGTGACAAATCCTGATGTTTGACCAATCAAAGCAGATTGGGTGTGGTTATGGTAAACAAGATTTCATCTCCAGAAATCTTAAATGAATCATGTAACATATTCTCAATCATTTTTGTAAACATTTTTTACTTTACAGAAGCAGTATCTAATATATATATTTTTTAAGTACAAACAAATTAAAACCGAAAGTAATATGAATGAGAAGGGACATTGTGAAAATTAATAAATAAGATTAAGTAGATAAAGTGCACATGCAGCCACTTCGGCTGTTACTTATACTACCAGGTTAATGAAAATATGAATAGTTTGTTGATGACATTGATTTGAGGATCAGTTGTAGTCAAACTGACCTGCTTCCTCTTCAACATGAGCTCAGACTTCCAGCAGGTGAGCAGCTGCCAGGTGAAAATGGCGTGTTGCAGTCGACTGGCCCTAAAACTCTGTAAGGTCAACATTGATGGTCAGTCGAAGTTAAACATTCTTAACTAAACATTGATGAAGGAAAATCAGGGCAATTCATTATTTCGTCACCATGGAAACAGTTTTTGTTTACCTCTGCAACAGAGTTAGAGATTTGAGCTTTCAAGAGCAGCGATTCAGACAAGAAGGTTTTCAGTCCAAGGTCACGGTCACCGCCAGTTTTGGCAAGGAAACGCAACCCGATCTTCAGCACGTGGATGGCGTCACAAACGTCTGTGTAAGAGCGCAGAACTGTCCGCACCGCAGCACTATCAGAACCTTTCAAAGGCTCCTGTGAGACCTTCTTTCTGACCTCTGTCAGAACCAGGGAGAAGTCTTGCTGGTGTCTGTTCTGGTGCCGGGCGGTGTTCTGGAGGACGGATGAAGATCAATAGAACGCTTGTCCGGCTAACATTTATGTGACAATAACTTACTGCTTTGATCAATGGTTTGCCCGCAAAGAAGCGTCGGATCATTTGGTTCTGAATGGCTTCAAAGTCGTAGAAGACGTGCATGTCTCCACCCTTCTTCAGTGTGTAGTGACAGTTCGCCAACACCAGAGGCAGCAGCTGTCGCTCGGGCTCACACAGGGTCAGCTGTGTCTCTGAGATACTGTCCAGAGCAACACTGAAGTCGCTGAAAAACAAGAGGGATGCATCCCAAGGTAAGATGGGGTTCAGATTAGAAAATCAAACACGTAGAAACTGTACTGAAAAAGGAAAAAATCCAAACTCTTGAAAAGAGATGAATTGAACCAACCTGCTGTCATTTCGGCTAATCTCCCGAGACTCTCTCACCAAGCTGTTATGTGTCTCTGAGAGGAAGTCCACCAGAATTCGGAGACATGAGCCGGGTCCACTGCGGCTCGGTGACAGTAACTCGCTCGGACTTTTGAGTGTCAATTCACTGTTACATAAACTGACCTCCAAACCCAACCCTGCTGCTGCTCAAAAACACAAATATATTTGTGATCAAAACAACATTTAGTGCTCACAACTGGCTAAACAAAAAAAGCCATTTAGGACACAAAAACAGACTAATGCAAGAAGGTGTGTTCCCAACATATTTGGAAACCACTAACAAATATATGAGAGATGTAACAGCCAAAGACACACAAACACAATCTACAAACAGGCAAGTGTAAAAAGAAAAAACGTACCGTTGTTAACAAGCTCTGATCGTAAGAAGTTCCATGTGTTTAGGAATCTTTCCACCATCTCCTGCAGCTTTTTCCGCTGGGGCCCTAACACACACACACACACACACACACACACACACACACACACACACACACACACACACACACACACACACACACACACACACACACACACACACACACACACACACACACACACACACACACACACACACACACACACACACACACCCACACACACACACACACACTCATGAATATGTCAATAAAGAAAAAAACCAAGACTATTGAATCAAACACACACGCATTTACCTGCTGGTATCTTTTGGATCATTTGAGCGACGGTTTGTGGAGTCGAGTCCAAAGTGGACGTAAACGTACGGGTCAGGTCCAAATGAAGAGCAGCGAGCTCTGGAAGGTTGTGTAGCTGTCTGACACACTTGATCTGGCACACACAGACACAGAGAAAGGTAACTATGGGGGAGCTAAAGGTGATTGTTACACTAAGTACGTATTTATTCAATTGTGATTCATTAAAGTGATTCTCCCCCCTAGAGCACTTCATCATGGTTCACACTTGGCTGAGTGTCTGACCACCTGTCAATCAAGGACCAAGCTGAGAATGAAGAAGGTGATGTGTTTCTACAAGGATGGATGTAAGTGACGATGTAAACATGTTACTGATGATGTGACGATGATAATAGAAAACATAAAGATGATCAATAAGACAACAACAGTTCTTCACATCATTACCTTCTTTAAGAAGAGGGTCAGCAGGGTTAACATCTGCCTGTCACTTTCATCAATCAGTTGACAGAGCCTCTCGAGTGTCAGCGTTTTGGAAAGATCCCAAAATGTCGAACGCTCCGTGGGACCGTTTGATGGCAGCGCTAATATTTTTGCTGGGTCACCAAAGATGACCGACATCAATGGGGTCCCACTCACACCGTTGTCCGCTCTGATCACCTGCTGTGCCGCTTGCAGACACTGTTGCTTCTGAGGAGAGAGGTCAGTCAGGAACTAGTTCTACAAGCATGAAATAATGTTTGTGAATGTGCTAGTGCAGGACAACTTGGTTAAATCACCTGATTAAGAACTTGGTCGATGGCCTCCCTGCAGACCAGCTGCTCCCACTGTTTGCGTCCCGCTCTGGTCTTCAGTTCCTGCCGTCCTTGGCCTGAAATTGAGCACAAAACTTTGAAGTCTTCTATTGATGTGAGCGGGCCGAAGCAAGCTGGGGAACCAACCCTTGCCTCCAGTGGACGTGTGAGCAGCATTGATGATCAGATGCACTATCAGCGTTGCGTCATCTTCATTCAGATCCAAACTTTTCCCCAAAACTTCCAAGTCCTTTTCCAAATGACTCCACAAGAAAGTGACAGCATCACGCGGCGTTGGGTGAATCATGTGGCTCAAGTTCTGTGGTTGATGATAAGCGTTAACGAAAACAGTAAGATCAAACAAAAGATGAATGTTGCTTAATTCTGACTCTGGGATTTTGGACGGCGGCCTGCATCATGGAGAGGTGCAGCAGCATGCGCAGGACACAGGACTGGACATATGTTAACTGCCTCTCCGGAGCCTCCGATCTGCTTGAAGCTGCACCAAGAATGTGTCCAGTGCGAGTCTGGTCCCTGCAGGCAAACAGAAGAACATTAAGGACTTGTTTGTTGCAAGAAGAGGTTTGGATTTAAAATACCCTCGCGGGTCTTGACTGAATCCTTGCTCTGGCACATGTCTCTCTCCACCGATAGGAGCTTTACAGTCTGGACATCGAGATTTCTCCACCGGTTTTCCACACTGGCACAGAAATGAAGCTTGTGGGAATTTTATAATTTTTTTTATTCCATGAGGACATTTTTCAGATTAAGTTTATTTACACATTTTTTAAATAATCCAAAATATTTTAAACCAAATCCTCAATGGATGAATTCTTACCTCCCCAACAAAGCAGGCATGTCCGTTGGCACAATCTGGAGCAACAAGGAAGGTTCAGTCTAATTTGCTGGTGCAATCTTTAACAAGAAACAACACAAAAACAAAACTTACAGTATTGCTGCAATTCCTTTTCATTTATCAGCCATTGTCGAGCGTCACTTGTCAGGTCTTCAGGCATAGTTGGCAGGAAGAAGTCCTGTGAGATGAAAAAAAAGGACAATCAACATGTTTAAATTTATTTTAAGTAACCATATTCGTCAAAAGTAAAAAGTAATCCACTGAGACTCACATTAGCATCTTGGGTCTGAAAGGCAATCAACCTCAGAGGATCCAGCAAAGAGTTCATGCTGAGTAGAACTGAGTCCAGATGGACTAACAACTCCAGCAACTTCAGTTTTAGAGAAGAGACGCCTGGGGCCACCTTGAGAACTGAGCCCTGTCCGCCGACACAGTTAACCAGGAGCGATGAGCAGAACTCTCTGACCTGCTTCTCTTTCACGTCCTTCAGCAACTGGTTCAGTCTTAAAACGTCCTGCAGTTCCAATCACATGGCCTTAGCAAGCAATTGTGTGTCAGTGTGTTTGTCTGTGTGTGTTTGTGTTTTCACCTCTTCTGAAGGGTGTACTCTCACATCAGGAAACCGGAAGCGACTGGTGACACGTCTGAAGAGAGTCAGAACCAGGAGGCCTATCCTCTGACCCGGCAGGTTCTTTTTATGGCAAACATAAATGGTTTTGGGCGAGTACTTTAAAAACGTTTACTTGTACTTTACTTGTTTTTTATATATTGTTTAAATAAAATAATACAAATATTATCAATATAGTATAGTATATAGTATAATAAATATAGTAACAAATACTATATATTCTTAAAGGCATCTTCTTCTCAACAGCAAAATAAAAAAAACAACTCAATAATAATTCCTGTCTGACCTGGACCTCTGTCTTGAACCTGCCCAGTTGCCCTTCCACAAGAGCCAGGTCCAGAGCGTCTCTCAGAGACCTGTATGGTGGCCCGCAGCAGAGGAACAGGTCCATCTTTGTACTAAACGATGATTTCTGACGACAGAGATATTAATGGATTAAATTAACTCTCACATGATAATTCAGCTTCTCTCTGATACCTGTAATCGCAGCAGCTCAGGCGGGAAGATCCACCTCCATCTTGGTTCACTCATCAGCGTCAGTACAAGGTCGAGGCCGGAGCACTGGTTTAAGACCCTCAGCAGATAGATCCTGATCCAGTCGTTCTTTACAAACTCACAAAGAGCCTTTATCTGTTCGAGGAACTGTATGGCTGCACCTCCTTTCACTGTAAAGGACCAGATAAGGTGCTGAATTTGCTCTTCATCATTATTTTAATATCTCACTCATCTCCACATCTGCTCTGCCTCTCATCTTATTCCTTCTTCTCACCCATAGCTTTGTGTGCATTGTCCCTGGTCTCCTTTAGCATCAGAGCAGCCGTGTTCAGACAGATCTTCAATCTTGCAATATCAAGCAAGAACTCAGCTGGATCCTGTTGTCTGTCTGCAGTCTGTTTCCGGACTACTCTGCTCAGGAACATGGTGTCAGACCACAGCTGCTCTTCTGAACTTGATGCTGGGCCACTGGTTTTAGAACACAGCAGCGAGTCCTGAAAAAGAAGTGTAGGTTCAATCACATACATCCTCAGCCAGGTCGGAAGAGACGGGTCACTCAGGTACTTGGAAGCAGTTGACGAAGAGCAGGTAGAGTTTAGTGTGGTCGTCTTGATCAAGCAGGTTCTCTCTCAGGTTCTTCAGGTACTCCTGGATGTGGATCTTCGCCTCATTAAAGCTAGAGGAGAAAAAGTTGTTTTTAAAGCTCTTGTGTGTGTGGAAAAAAATAAATTTGAGGACGCCTACACCTACTATCTGTGCTCAGACCAAGATGAGTTTGTCAAATGTGATTAGAAACAGTACAAATTAAGACATTTTGGCCTACGATGGATTCAAACTCATGAGCAGCCACATCACACTCTCACCTGTGTTGTAGCAGCAGCTTTGGCAGCACAGATCGGACCACTGGGCTGGTGTCTACACACTCCAGGAATGGTGTGAGCTGCCGAGTCTTGTAAACATCACCTGGAGGTGGAGCAGGAGTTGAAGGTGAATCAGGAAGTTCGTGACTCTCGTATATAATCTATTAATTCAAGGCAGTGGTGGAATAATTAATTTCCTTGGGGGGCAGGGGAGGGCGCACATTAAGTTTTACCTTACCTTACCTTACATTATATACAGTACATTCAGAGTGTCTGAGGGACCGTCAATGGGAAGTAAGGCTGAAGTAAGGTTATTATCAATAACACTTGTATTGTCAAATATTTAATTCATTATCCATTTAATTAAAATATATAAACCATAGAATAAAGGTGGATAAAATGTTTAAATATAATAGCACTTAATTAAAAAAATATTTTGTTCATTTACTCTAAGGGACACTAACCACTCGCAAAAATGATTATGATTTAAAACAGGAAAAAGTCATTTCAAAAACCAAGATTAAAAAAAATAATGATATATAATAACAAGGCAAAACACTACAACTTTGACCCATCGGTGCCACCTGCATCAACCAAAACCAAAGGTTCTTAATTGTTGCTTGTAATAATGACTGCTTTATAGGAGGCATAAAAGTAAGCAAAGCAAAATGTCCGCGTGAGGTCAAAGTCGAGATAAGTAGGGGGATTTAAATGAGTTATCAAAGGGATGCGATAAATCAGAAAATGAATTCAGGGTAATGGGGGATGAAAGAGTAAAGTAGGAGTGAACATGGGACTGGTGCTGCAACATACCATCAGCTGTCACTAAAATGGAGAAGAGCAGCTCAACCACGCCCTGTGCTGGACACTGCCCATCGCATAACCAGAACCTTGACACAACGTCCAGGAAGAAAGTGTTGCAGAATTTCCTGACGTCCGACAATTGTTTCAAAGAAACTCTGGTGTCAGAAAAGAGACATGAAAAAAGATGAGAAAACCTTTGTTTGATTGCAAAAATGTATCACCTCGATTTGCTATATTGAGTCCAAATTTAATGAGGCTCCTCTAGTCATAATTGAAGTTACAGAACTCCTAGTGGAGGTCAGAGCATCAGGTGTTATTGACTTTTACAGAACAGACATTATGGAAGTATAGGTCACATTTAGCAGCATAACTGGCAACAAGGCAATGAAATATTTCTAAACAATAAAGGCAAGAGAAGAGGCAAACTATTTATGAGATGTACACTTGATTTAAGCACCTGTGTACCAAAACAACAGTATCTAAGACTGAAAAGATTTGTTACTGGCTCCATCCACTGTTAGAACAGTGTAATTGCACCATTATTAAAACAAACATCTCAAGCCTTTCAGCCTACGTGTGCATTGTTCCTTAGCTGATAAAAAAGGGACTCTTAGTACCACAAGAATTAAATTAATTAATCAGATGCACAGTTCAATTACTAGATAGAGATTTCTACTTAACAAGTCAAGCATGCATTTTATAATATTGCATGTTAAATAGGATATTTATATGAACATGCCTTGGGATATGACTAACACACATGTTTACTGGGAGTCTTGCAGGTTCTACTCATGGGACTATTACAGATGTAAAGACTCACAGGACAGTCTGGTTTATCGTGGGCCTGTAGTCGTTTGGCAGTTCCTTTCGACATGCGGGACAGAAGAGCATCTGTTGCGTGTTGAGACTCTGCTGGACACATGGAAGGCAGAAAACATGTCCACATGGAAGGACGGACGGCCTGTCTCTGAGCTCCGTCAGGCAGATAGGACAGGAAGTGCCGAACCTAAGTGACACAATGACACAGACATATTTAAATGATTTATTTCTATTAGTATTAACAACTTATTTATACGCCCAACAGAGTAAAAGCTATAAAAATAAGTAATTTTATTGTTTATTGTTTAGATTGTTTATCCTTAAGCCATGCAACATTACACGGAGGGACATCTTTTATGTAGGGCTGTATATTATCATCCCATGGGCCACACTGTTCATATTTTTAAACATAACATGACTGCACTACTGCTTGCAATGCTTCAGACAATATAAAAAAAATTAATTAAGGTAAGGTAAGGTAAAACTTTATTGATTGAAATTGTTTAATTAGTCAAAAAACAAATGATCAACGTGTCAAATTCGTCACGTGTCACACAACTTTTTGTATTGTCAGTTTTAGGGGTTCAACACAAATTATAAGACTAAAACATCACTTAAAAACATCAACCAAAAATATTATTTTGCCTTCTATGGTTTTTCCACAGAATTGGTCTCACCTTAGATCCCGGGTGATGGACTCTTCATGAAAGGAATTGAGGATCCGTATCAGCAGTCGAAGGGTGTCTATGCTGCGAAGGTCTGGGGAATCCTGTGTCAGCTAACAATAACAATTAATTTTTTTTAAATGTGGTTCAGAGTTTATTTAGAAATGATTACTGTATTCTTTAGGTGTTTTCCAAACTACAAGTTTGATTCAGAGTATTGATTAAAACAATGTGTGTGCATTTTAAGAACGACTAGTTAATCTCTCGCCGTTTTGTTTTATAAGTTCAGCAGCTGGTAAGTAAGAGTTAATGTTCTCCTAACAGGAAGTGACATAACTTACGTTGAGGAGCTGACAAGAGTGTTTTATCGACAGCCCGGTCAGTCTGTCTCCGTGCCTTTTCACGTTAAAAACTACGTTCTGGACGAAAGACGCCACCAGCAGCAGACTGGACCACGTGGACCTGCCAAGGATATGCTGCATTACAATCTAACTTTGCCTGATGAATCCTCCCATCAGACACACCTGAGTGATTCCAGCTGGTGAACACTTGCAGGTTGACACAGAGAGCGGTACTGCTGAGCGAAGGCTCGGTCAAGACAGGGCTGTAAGCAGTCCACTCTGCTGATAAATGCCTCGCACTCAGACAGTGATTGCACCGTCAATAGTTTGGTTTGTTCCACACAGATGCCCAGAGCTTTAATGTCCTCAACCTTAGAGAGAGGAAGAAATGATGCAAGTGCTTATGTTGCCAAAATAGCACATCAAACTGTATCTAGGTTCACCACCGTGAAAGTGTCCTAATTATTAACAGAACAAGACAAGAATGCAAATACACATAAAGTGATGAGTCAGTAATATGTGAGTAAAATGTTTCTTCTCTAATTCTGATCTTAATTAAATTGTTGACTTTAGTCTGATTCTAAAACAGTTACTGACTATGTCAACCAGCAGTTCTGACATCACTAACCATGAAAAGGGGTGTCATGCTGCTAGGCTGGGTCATGTCCGCTACCACGTGCGGCTGCAGCTCCATCAGGTGGCAGAGAGAGTCCAGTCGTGGAGCGAAGTGTTTGGCGGCCACTACGATCCAAGCAGGAGAGAAGTCGGCAACAACACTGAGAGAATTCTGGAGCTCGGAAACACAACCCAACATCGCGCCGTAGAGCACCTGTAATTAAGCAGTGGACCAGTGAGCAGGTTAAAAAAAAGGAATGGACATGTGTCACCTTCACTCACCTGGGCCTCCTCCTGAGAGTTGAGCTTCTTGGAGAGCAGCAGGAAATCTTTCAGAAAGCGGACATAGAAATCACGTCGGTCCTCATCAGAGAGTTTATGCAGATGCTGACTCAGCACACTGCTGCTAAAACTGCTAATGAAGCGCAGAATCCGCTCATTGGCCCCATCAGTGACTACATTAGAAACACAAGACAATCAGTTTATTTTATGTTTGTAACAAGATTACTGACTAATGCCATAGAAACACCATCAACCAACAAAAATATGTACAGTGGATTTTTTTGACATCTAACTTTAAAAGGAAAAGCTGACCCAAGTTTGGCATGGACTCTGATTCCTCCCACAAGGTTTCGAGGTGCAGTTTGATAAGCCAGCTGAAGGGAGCAGCACATGGCTTCTCCTCGCCCGACAACATTAAATAATGCTGCACAAGAACTTCTTGATCTGAGCCACTGTAAGAAAAAGAAAAGACCATAACAATAAGTCAACACAAAAAAAAAAACAGGAGACTGACTCACCTAGGAGTTTGGTAAGGAGCTAGATCCAAGCTATCCGAGTCTCCAAGAAGGTCCAGCCACATGCCTACCAATCCAGCACTATTCCTCCCATCGGAGAGTTGCTCCAGGTTAGCATAGCGGTCGATGACTTCCAGAATGCTAGCCAGGACTGAAGTGACAATAGACTGAAGGTGGCGCCACAGTGTGTGTCTACAGACCAAAATGACAAAAAAAAATGTATAGTCAAACTACCAACATTCAGAGCAAGTAAAGGTGAAAGGTATGTTTTTTTAAGCTCCCACTGATCATACTTTTAAAATACATAATAATTGTTTCAGTAATAGATGATAAAATAATAATGTACAAAATAAGTTGTTGGTTTTCAAGTTGTATCCTACTTGACTAGATGAGGGTTACATTGATGCATGTCAAGTACCTCAGGGTTCCCCCTTCTTGAAGTGCCTGTCGTTTCTTAGCCTGGGTGCTGACCCAATCTTTGGGGGCCTCCATTATTTCCTCAAGGTGTTTGAGTGCTCTGGACAGGCGATCCAACAATAGTCTCTGAAATCGATCTAAATCACAAAGTCAAAGAAATTATTTCATATCTCATCTCAACCAAATATTTTCAAATAAATTGACCCTTACAAGCAGTACTTCCTTGACCAGGACTGAGGAGCTTCAGAAGAATGTGCATTCTCTGCATGCTTCGAGAAGGGACATTTTCCTGGTCCCTGAGCAAACCCACAGCTTTTTGAACACACGACCGAACTAGAGAAAGACTGTTGAAGCGAAGGATCCCTGTTTGGCTCCTTACTCCAGCGTCTTCCTGGATCTCTGTGGAAAGCCCATATATGTCTCAGTACTTTAAAAATGCCTTCATAATTCGTCATTTCTACAGATAGAGTACTCTACCTGATGGTGATGTGCCGACCAGGTCACTGATCAGAGTATCGCAGTACACCAGGATGTTCATGTCCAAGTCCCTGGAATCCCGCAGGTCGTCGATGTGCACAGAATGCCAGACACCTTTGAGAGATTAGTTTCGATGTCATTTTAATTCACACTTAGGTTTAGTTGCCAAAGCCGATCTTTTACGAACCCCCTTGGAAGCCGATATAATGCAACTGATTTGTGATTCTGGATACTTTGACGATGAAAATCACCCAACATGTTCTGTTCTGCAGAGTCATGATGTGATTCATGGTACAATATCTGTAGGTAGAAGAAAACACATGGTGAACACACAGAACATGTTTAAAGGTCTGAAAAGAGATTGAAAAAGATTTCGAAACAGTACTTTGCTGTTGCTATGAGCTCGTTGGTGCAGTGAGACTCCTCAAGGTCAATCTGGATCAAAAGGACGCTATGAGAGTTGTCAACATCCTGCAGGAAGCCCCTGAAACACAGAAGAGCATTGTTAGAAAGAGACTAAAAAGTCTATGGATTTAGTAGTACCTGATTTTAGTGCGGAAGGAGGTCTCATTGTCAAACTGATGGAGCGAAAGCATAAGAATCTTGTCGGTTTTTAAGCCCAATGATCCAGCAATTACTTTGACATCTGATGGAATCAACAAGCTGGAGAATGTTGTTATCTGTTCAAAAAGATAATGAGAGCACGTAAATTGTTTTAAGTAAAAACCCAAAAGATCTTTAGAAAATAAGGTAAAACATCTAGTGCTTACTTCCAGGAACTTTGTTGATGCTGGATTCTGGTGTTGAAGGTTCTGCAGAAAATCTCGAAGAGAGTTCTGATGATGTTGGTCAAAGTACATCCTTTGGAGGTTTTCCCTCTCTGATTTTGCCAGATCTGAATCCCTGAGTCTTATTAGACCATCAGGAGAAGATGTGTTGAGCAAAAACACTTTGGCCAATTCAAAAACTTTGGCTTCCTGGTCTTCCTCAGATGATCCACCAGCTGGTTTGTTTTCTATTTCACTTTCACTATATTGTGGTGAGAAACTGTCTCCAGCTTTTGGAATCAGTTCAACCTCCATGTCTGCTGGTTCTGAGAACTGCTCTTGGTTTTCTTCTGCAGTAGGACTTTGGTTTAGAGTCTCAATTAAGAGATCCTTTTGATCATGTTCTTTTTTTTCTTTGTGTGCTTGCATTTCCAGAGCCTGCAGGAGGGCACTTGCACAAGCATCTCCATGAAATCCAACAAACACATCAGACAGTTGGAAGTCCTTCAGAGATCGACCAGTGAACATATCAACCCAAACTCTGAGTTTATGTAGTACCCTTTGTTGCCAAGAATACAGGTCTGTGCTTCGGTCTACCTTGTGTTTTTCAAGTCTGTTAATGAGAGGTACTGGGAAGTGTTTGTACACCTTATTCTGATCCTCCACAACGATAAGTCTGAAATTTGTGTGGACGCGACACTTGACCCTGTGGGAGCCAAGACCAAGGTCAACGTATTGCTGCTTGCCGAGGTAGACATAGTACTGGTTTAAGGCATCATAGAGGCTTTCATAAAGATTTTGCATGTTAAGGAGGATGACAGTTCGTCCAGTCTCCATGCAGGTTTTTACTCTGTTAACATTGTGGCAGATCTGGGCGTATTCCTGGTCCTTCAAGAATCCAGAGCCAAAGATAATCTCAGGTTGGGCAGAATCTCCCTTCGAAAAGATTTGCTGCTGCAGGATATGAAGTGCTGCACTGTTAGTTGTTAGCAAAAGCAGATAGCGGCTTTCCTGGTCTGGTTTATGCTCAAGATTCTTCCTCACCATTTGCAGAGTGCTGGGTCTTGGAATATCACTTTGACTTTGGATAACTTCAAGGAAGAAACTAACTGGGTCAAAGCTTTCAGGCTGCCCACTGAAGTTTCTTGAGATAGCCTCCACCCACTGGTCGTCATTTGGCTCTTCGTTCGAGGACTTGACTGTGGCAAAAATCATTTTGATGAGGCTGTAATAGTCTCGGAGACCAAAGAACTGGTTCTTTGATGTTTCCTCACAGATTGCCAGGAAAGCTTTTGCCAAAGTCGGGAAGAAGTGTTTTATTTTAAGCAGAACTTGCTCAGAGGAGGAACATATGCCCTTGGCAGTTTCTACAAGTTCATGCTCACTGGGATCCCATCTTGACACAAAGATTCCTCTGTTCATTTTTGCTGGGTCCAGAGCCCAGTTGGAGATCCCGACAAATCCAACCTTCATGTGTGGGTCAGGCTGGTCGTCGATGCAGCCGTCCTCCAAAAGAGGATGAAGAGTCTTCAAAGGCATCTGTGGAGAATCCTCTGCAAGTCCGATCTCATCAAGAACCACAACCGAGACGTACTCATCCGTGTTTTTGTCTTTCTGAAACCGGGCACAGTTCCTGAATGTTGCAATGATCCCCTCTGGGCTAGAATGAGGGCTGCACTGGAAGGACACCATGTGAACCTGCTTCAGTTTCCTGAACAGATCACAGTGAGAATTCTGGCCCTGCATGGCATCAGCTACCACTGTTTTAGCGAGGGATTTTGAACTGCCTGGTTTTCCCACCAAAAAGAGCGGAATTCTGAGCTCAATGCAAATCATCATGAGAAAGACATTCTCTTTGAGGGCAACATTTTTTGCAATTGTCTCCCTGGTTTTAATGTTTTGAAGGAAGAAGTCCTGACATTTAGAAATCTCTTTCTCCAGTGATCTTGGTGATGAGAATGGTTCTGGAAAGAGCTGGCTGATTTGGGTTAGGTACTCCTTTTTCGCCACAAGCGACGGATAGTAGCAGACACCAACGGCGAGAATCAAACACTTCAGAGTTTTATAACTGTCAGTCAGATAGGTGTGACCCTGAAAGAGGTCTTGACTGTGTTTGTAAAACCACATCAGCACCTTCATGGACCTTTCCACATCTCTCAAACTCACAAAACTGCACTCGTCTTTCCTGCTTCGCATGTATTTCTGCGAAGCTGACAAAACCTTTGAAACTGTGTCCATATGATCAATTGGTAGCTGATGTTCTCCCATAGTCCTCCGAACAATCTGCTTGATGTAGGAGAACTCAGTGGAGTCACTCAGCTGACCAAAGTCCCAAACCAAAGCAGCCATGCTGGGTGGTAGAGGGTGGACTCTGTAGACCAGTTGTCTTAGAGGAACATTGCCGATGCAATCGGCTGTTTCGTCTGCTTTTACTCTGTATCCCAACCCTGCTCGCTCCAGACGTTCAACCATTTCCGGAGAATGCTTTCTGTAGGGGTTGCAAGCGGCAATGATCTTTAAACCACTCAACTTCAGGGGGTTGCCTTGGACTGACTGGTCACACAGGACTTCTTTGATGGCGAAAATATCTTCTGTGGTATTTGCTTCATCAAAAAACAAAATGGTGTCAATTTTGTGGACTTTGGTGTTGTGCTCGGCAAGAACGTCAGCCTCCTTCACCTTCTTGTAGATCATTTCTGCTGTGGTCCCACCATGTACCTTAACTAGTACCATGTTTTCAGTTGGTCGGTTATGCCTCTGCAGAGCACAGAGAAAGCGCACTAACCGGGTTTTTCCACAGCCAGTCTCTCCCATGATGACAACAGGAATTCCACACCGCAGTCTCATGTGAATAGCCAGCATTTTCATTACATTGTCCGCTGTCAGTTCATACGTTGGATCTGGATCAAAGTCTTGGTCTTTCTTCTCTGCACGGACCACACATGAAATTCGCATCAGTTTTTTTGAACGTGGCAACTGGTCAAAGTCCTCATTTAGACAAATCCTTTGCCTTTCCAAGTCCCGGAAGAGATTTTGTGACATCACATCCTTCAGTAGGATTCTTTTTCTGAGTGGATCAATGGCGCAAAGCGAGTTTTCTGCCCTTACCATCCTCACATGGAAGCCCAAGAAGGACATAGAAATTCCATCAGCATTAAAAAAGATGTAGGGATGGGATTCAGTCTCCCAGCGTTTACGAAGAGTTAGGCCAGCAAGGACCTCCTCCTCATGACTGTCAGCAATTTGTAGCCGTGGACTTTGGTCTGACGATATCAGTGAAGGTGAAGCAAAATCTCTTGCCATCAGAACCATGAATTTGACTACAAAGTCTTTAAAACCTTTCATCTGGTCAGCGAGAAAGTCTGGATCGCAGAAAACTGAGTTCTCGCAGTCTTTCAGCTGAACACTGAGGAATCTAGAAAAGTTTCTCAGCTCAGCCCAGGAAGGATCATTCATGCCACAGTGATGGAGAAGGTGACTGAGGCAGTCAATGTGACTCCCGATTTTGCCTCCTTGCTGATAGTTGAAACGATCCAAGTTCTGTTTATTTCTGTACATTTTCAAGTATTGGTATGGTCTTTGAATCCCCTCACTGTTGAACTTTTTCTCATCAATATGATCATGGATCATCTTATATTTGTCTCTCGAGGTCGCCATCTGCTCCACCTCTTTCGGTGCTCGACAGTGTGTTGTTGGTAGAACATCCAGAAGCGTCACATTGATCTGAAGGAGATAATGTCAATGATTGCACATCACTATAAAGTAATGCAAAAAAGTCAACAGTTAAGATGAACAAAGCAACCTGAGGTTTGATCAACAACTAACCTTATGGTATAGGCTGAAAATTGTTTTGGATAACTTTTCTTCATTATAGATGTATGAACAAAGAATGGTTAGAAATTTGCCACAGACTGAACATGAAATAAGTGAACGCAATCTGACAGAGAGACCTGGGCAAAGTGAGTTTTCGGGGCCACTTGCAGCCTTTTGCCTATATTAATGTAGCTCTAAGTAGGCAAGTCAGATTGAAATATTATTATTGGTCATGCAGAAAGTTTATTACAGAAAACCAAAAGCCCTGTTTCAGTAATTTCACATTTTCATGTATTCTTTCTTTAATTCATCATTTTCACTTTTGCACTATTCACTATTTCGTTGATATTTGATATTTTTTATATAGTTTTTATTAAAATCCACCCCTACAAGATTTAATATAGCCTCATAGAATATGAAAATTCCCACAACTACTCTAGAAGTTTGAGATGCTTGGATGTTTAGAAGGAAGCTTTTAACCTGAGGGGAGTCAGACCCGCTGTGGGGTCTCATGACCTCGAAGATAATCAGGTTTTCCGGGTTTCTTCTCCAAAGATAACCGCGTTGATCGCTCAAACATCCCAGAACTGAAATTTGGAAAATAACCTCCTCCAGTCCTGGACGCACCTGAATAGAAACATGTAAGGAAATTTACAGACCAACAAAATAGCAGAAAGTAAAATGATCTAAAACTAACTTCTGCTGTATCAATGTGCAGCAAAACTGGATCTTGTCCCCTCAGCGGAGCCAGGCGATTCAGAAACGTTTGGACAAGTGAGTCCACACTGATGATTGGCTCTGTCAGTCTGATGGTGATGAGTTTGGCCCTCGGACATTCCAGTTGTTCTCTCTCCGCCAACCGTTTCACACAAAGAGATTTTCCTGGGGACACACAGAACAAAAACCAACACATTAATTAGGGAACCGGAGCAACAACAAAAAAAAAGACTAAACAACACAACTCAAGGTTAAACGTAGGAATAAGACAACAAAATAAAAAAAAACATCATAAGGAAGAAATGACATGAAGGTGAAAAAGACTATTATCCAAGTCTGGACATGATTTCTGTGGCTTGCTGGGTCTCACCTACAGCAGGACGTGCAGAGGACACCACCCGAACTGAGAGACGGTCCAGTCTCTGGGAGAAATGATGTTGCAGATATCTTTGGCACCGTTTAACAGATGGACTGACACGCACCTGAACTTTGTAATTGCTAAAGAATGATGGTACGTATCGGTTCTGGTGGTCCACTGGGCTGACGATCACGAGCCGGTACTGTCCAGCGCTCTCCTTAAAGTCTTGAAAAAGCTGTCCCAGAACAACACCCACCTCGTAGGACAGAAGCCCTGGATTGACCAGACAGTAAATGTTCCTCAAATTCTGCACACACCCTGGTAGGAGGGCCCGTCGAAGGAATAACTCCACCTCCTCATCTGTTGTGTTTTCACTGCACAGCATAACCTCATCAGGAGAGGGCAGAGGCTGTTCTGCACTTAAAGTGTACAGCGACAGAACAGTGGTCAGAACTTCTGTTTTGGAGCAGACTACAAAGTTTGGTATATTCTCTTTAAGGCCTTTCTGAAACATTCTAAAGGCCTGTTGCTGATTCTCATCTGCCAGGCTGGACAGGACGTGTGCCAGAGTTAGGAGGTCCAGATACTCTCTGAGGTGCCAATGCATATTTGCTTTGAACCTTATCCAGAAGTCTTCAAGAGTTTCCTTACTCCTGATTCCTGATGAGATGGCTGAATCTTCATCTTCTGAGGAGAACTCCATTAAGTCTGCAGATATTGTGGAATCTTCCTGGTCAAATTCTTGGGAGACAATCATTTTTGCTTTACTGTAAGCATTTCTCAGGTCTTCTGTGTTGCACCGAGGTTTGACAGGATGGAGCAAAAACCAGATCTGCTGTGGAGGTGGGCTCTGCTTCAGACAGACCTGGTATAACCAGTGACTCAGGTTGACCAGCTGCTGACAGGTGAAGTGGTTCATCACATGAAATTGTGAACGCATCTGTCTGATGTAGGAAGTCCAGTCCTTGTGGCAGTCTTCCAGTGTCCTGGCAAGTTGTTGAATCTGGTCCAAGGTGTTTCCAAAGTACAGGAACTCCGGCTCAGTCAAAGGTGAGAATGTGAGTCTGATGCATGGGAGGAGTTCGGGGCTACATTGGACTTGCACCTCGCTGTCTTGGAAGAGAAAATTGCCCGATATTTGCATCTGGTGGAGGATGGAGCTGAGACGTTGGACTCCCTCAAAGACCTACAGACAACAACATGTTTTTCAAACTTAAGACTTACTCACAAATAAACGAATATATGAAAACACAATTGCTATATCTGGAATGTATTTCATTATCCCATAACCTCGTACAAGGACTTACATCAGAGAAGGTGTCAACGTGATGGCGGCGCTGCTCGCCTCGTGTTGACATCAGCATGAGTTTGTTCTGCAGCTCCTGGAGTTCATCCAGACTCAGAGTCTTCTTCTCCTGATCCCGGGAAAGTGTGAGGTGAACAAGGTTTTGGGGACTTTGCTGTAAATACAACAGAAAGTATTAATCAACTCTGCTGCCAGTCCAAGTTCTGAGTCTCTTAACATTTGAACCTTTTGAATGTTTTTGCCAGAGCAACAGATGTGGAAGACCCCGGCGTCAATGATGGCAGCGGCAAGAGAAAGTGACGACTCCTCCACTGACCCATGAGAATCCTTCAGAGACTTCAGCCAATCAAGCCATTGGGTCGAATCAATCTGTCGAAAATGAACATTGAACCCCTTTATTCAATTTGCAACGACGTCACAAAACTCATACCAGCTTGTCTGCAAGTTTGTCGTCTCGGCTCTGCGACTCCCAAACTTTTGCAGCGGTGGACAGGAACTGGTCTAGTCCCGCTTGAGCAGAGAGGGAGTAGATCAGCGGTCCGTAACCGAGGACGGCATCATGGAAACTTATCACACGGTCAATCTCAAGGTCATTCTCTCCTGCTGAGATTGACGCAAGTTCAACGAAAACTTTTACATGACTCTGGTCTGATGGAGAAAGAAAAAGAAAACACAACATTATTGTCAAAGGATGTACTAGATCATTGTATATTATAATAACAAGACTACATTTACTGTATTGTGGGGGGGGGGGGTGGCTCAGTGCAATTCTATGAATTGTTATAATTTTTCAGAAAAGAGAAAGTAAATTATCTCACTTTCTAAGTTTTCTTTGACCCATTGGACCAGAACCAGACTTGACACAAACGCTTCCAGACACACTCGCTGCTGTTCTGATACACCAGCGAGCCGCTTTTGGGCTTTGGTGAGGTCTTCACCGATGGATCTCAGAGTCATGTCCTGGAAATTGTCTTCTCTCTGTTTAAAAACCAGACACATGTATGACATCAATATGTTAGTAGTCATGTTTATTTCAAACATTTCAAATTTTAAAAAATCAACAGCAGAACAAAAGACTTTACCAATAGTCGAAGGGATTGGATTTCCCTGAAGTTCCCAGACAGGTGCAGTTTCTCCTTGATCCGCAGGATGGCATCAGCTGCAGCTGCTGCTTCACGCAGTGTACAATATTTGTCAATGTGAACAAGACGTTGTTCGACCCAGTTCTCAACTACTTTGCAACCTTTGACCTCTTCAAGAACCTCTGACATCATCATCAGTTCTCTCTGCAGCACATCTCGATCACCCGTCTCAACCAGAATCTGTTGCAGCTGTCGGAAAGTGATGTTGGCAGTTGCCATAGCAACAGCCCGCTTATGGAATTCAGAAAAAAGCGGATTCCATATAACGTTGCAGATCTGTGTAAGTGTATGTTGAAGATGTGACCTTCTTGTGTGAGACTTCAGGTCAGAGAATCTTCTGCACCAGGATGACAGGATAAAATTGCTGTGCTGCAGTTTGTGCATTTGGGCAGCCATCGCCAGTGTATTGATGCTGGTCTTGTACCACACAACCTGGAATGGACCCACTGGCGTCCTTTCTTTACCATCCTCATCAAAAGAGTGGACCCGAACCAAGTTGTTGAAATGCTTGGTAGAGATTTCTGCATTGTGTTGCTGGTCCAGGCTCTGGAGGTCAGGAACTGAGGAAGAACGTTGAGTTGTAAACAAGCATCGTCTTATTCAACCCTAATGTTGTGATTCATTAGTTACCAAGAACTGGAACGAGAGTGTTTTTTATGTTGCAGTGTGAGGGTGGTGTTTCCTTATTTGTTTCTACGTTGTGTGGGCTTGTTTCTGTTTCAGTGCACGTTTCTTTCCTTTTATCTGCTGTACTGTTTTGTTTGTTGTTGAGTTGATGTGTTTGGTTTTGTTTAAATGGTGTGTTGTTGTTATAGGATTACAGGGGTGAGAGAAAACACTGATACACTTAAATGTTGCGATATTCAACAGTATGTGTGAATAATTTCTTTTTTTTTATCATAACTATTATAATCTCTATATTTCTAAAATAAAATAATTAGTTATTTTATTATTTACAATTAACATGTGAATATTTTCAGCCTATGTGGTGACTGAGAATGTGATAATACAGTCAACTCTAGCAGTTTTTAAAGCTGATGTTTGGACATATTTTGGACTTAAAGCCAATGAAAGAACTAACATCTCAACCCCAGAGTCAAGTACTCGTGCAATACCACACATACATCCTTGTTCCTACAGTATAGCAATATATAGGAATATATCCTAACCTTGCCCCTGTGTTGTGACATGGATTGTACCGTCAGATTATTGTTGTGTTAATAAATGGTGATGGTTTGTTTCCATGTTGAGTTGTGTAGTTGTCCTGGCTTTCACACCTGATACACATTCCGACACCTTTGCCATCATCTTCATCAGTGCATCGATCTGCTGTCGCCGCTGCTGGAACGAGTCCAATTCCTTCTGCCTCTGAGTGAGAACCAGATCCAGTGAAATCATGGCCGATGAGTTCTTCTTGTCTGCGGATCATCGGATTGTTCAAACTTATGTTCCAATCCTTCGTTTACAATATGAGTTTGTGAGTGCATACATTGTTGAAGGAGTTTTTTCAGCTGCTCAGAGTACTTCAGGCATGTGCGGAGATCTCCCAGACGCACATGACCCCGCAGCAGTGAGTCCACTAAAGACTTAAAGTCTGTCACACTCTGGTGGACAATTGCTGCTGCTGTATAATCCACAGGGATGGACCTCCAGTCTCCTGAGGACACAGTTGGATCAAGAGTCACATGACATAAATATCTTAGATGAAACAGGATCATACCAGTGGTAGTCAGCAGCACATGGAGGACAGACTGTGGGTCTAGCAACCAGCTGACCGTGTCGTCCCCAAATCTCTTAGATGACTGGCAAAGAAGTTCAGACACAACAAACTGGGAAAGAGGAAGATCGTTTTTGGACTGCAAAGTACGCATCAGGTCGCCTTCTTGTTTCCTCTGAAGAAACACAGACGTGATTCAGTCATTAATAGTTGAAACAGGCTTGGTGTAGTGCAGCCTCCTCTGATACCTGGCAGAAGCAGGCAATGGCGGAGCGACAGGCCTCATGAAAACAGGACTGAACATCACTGTGACTCTTCCCCAGGGTCTCCAGAGTGGTCGGTAAACAGCAGACTATCACCTGCTCCAGCTCGCTAACCTGCACAATTGACATTATGTGAGTCCACGGATACAAGTCACAGGAATGAGAAGGAAGACAAAGGAAACTGACTTGAGAAATCCTCTTCTTTAGGTCCTCTTTACAGCCACGCATCCACTCTGATGCCACTTCTTCCAATGAACATTCCACCTTCATCAGTGAGTCCCACAACTGAACAACATGCAAAGTTTAGATACACAATAATTTACGACGCTCTCTGATGGATTTTAACTTTTGACTTTTGACTGAACTCTTTTATTTCTAATCAGAAAAATAGTTTAAAATTGATTACAATAGTATTAGAGGTAACCGGGAGATTATCACCTGGATTTCTTTGGGGTAATTGAGTTGGTTGGAACGTGGATTCATCAGCTTTTTCTCCAGCAGGTCTTGTCTCCACTTCCGGATAAGCTGATGCACTTCATTCAGATCCTTCTTGAGCCCTCCAAATTCCTGTTGTTCATTTGAAGTCTGAAGAATAGGAGATTGAAAATTGAATAAGGTGTTTTTCTTCTTAGTGACTCTGAATGGAGGTAATTGAATCTACAATACATAAAAACACAGGAATCAGTGTAAGCAAAGTCATCTATATTTCCTTCTGTCCAAGATCCATCAACATGATATCATATAGGCTTCTCTGACTGCCGACAGTCTTCCTGATTCAAATGCAATATAGAAAAATTGAAACAGCATCTGCTAGCACTCTATTCCCCTAAACCACCAATTATTTAGGTGGAAGATGAAAAAGCCCTGGCGGGCTCTGATACTTGGGTGTTTCCGAGGGGTTTTGTATCTGGTTAGCTTTACTGGTATAAGAGAGAAAATGAAAAAGTAACCAAGACCTCTTCCTCTGTCACGGCACAGATCTCAGCGGTTCTCAGCACCAGCTGGTAGCAGCGGACAACAGCATTGTACATTGGGACCAGGCGTGCTGTGGCACATGTGGACCGGAGCAAACTGATGACGCTCCTGAAGACATGCTTTCTGTTTCCAGCCAGTCTGTGGACAGAAACAACCACACAAGATAAGAGTGAACAGCAGCATCACAATCCTGTCATGCGTGACCCACTGCTGCGGAGGTCGGCGACCTTTACCAATCAGAGGGAGCCATCAGCACCTGTTTCCCTAGAGTACTGTTTTTTCCTCAATATATAGCGCACTGTCAATTAATTATCTATTTCAAACTTTTTTTAATTACAAAGTGCACCAGATTACAAAGCACGTTGATGATAAGTCAGTCAGTCAAACTCTCTATCTTGATGAATGTGTGTTTACCTTCTGTCATCGACTGTACATAACTTGCATGCCTCTGTGTTCTATCTCTTTGTAAAATTTTCTGGAGCTGCTGAACTGTGAATTTCTCTAAGGAGATGAATAAAGTATCTATCTATCGACTGCTCCCACACAGCTCGCACTTTAACTTTGAACACCCTTTTGATACCAATATCTAGTTCTTAAGTAAATCCACCTGGAATGATGTCAAGCGTGTTTGTGTTCACATTGTGATGGTAACAGTTTGGATTCTACGGTAGTGATAATGCTGAAAGCAGTGCATCTGTGTGTTTTACCAAAGTTGTACCAAAGAATTTTGGCAGAGAGAGTTGAACGTCGTGTACCCACACAAAGACTCTTTTAGGTCAGTAAGCACAACCTGAATTAATCTGAATATAAAGCGCTCCAGATTATAAGCACGATGTTGTTTAACTAAAACATTTTAAATTGAAATTTATCATGGTAATCTGGTATTTTTTACTCTTGTGTTTGACATTGAACGCAGTCTTATTTTTAACTGTGTTCTTAGGTAAAGCACTTTGTGCTCAATTTATATATATGTACACAAAACGTTACACCTGCTAGTCACATCAGTTTTCAATAATTTAGTTTGTCAAATATTTAGTAACATTTGGATCCAAACCTGCACACTTCACGATCCTTGCAGTCATTAAGCTTCAGCAAAATGTGATCAATGGTTTTTATTGTGGCCTGGAATGACACGACAAGAAGAAGTTATGAGTACCAATATCAACACATGAGATAAAGATTTCTTTGATTTTTTTTTTACACATTTTGACTTTTATTTGAGCAAGAGTATCACTTGTTCATGTTTGTCTGCAAAAGTGTGTTTGCATTATGGGCCTTACAATTGCAGCGGAGTTTGGCAGAGTAAACTTTTATTGCTGTTATATATCATTATTTAGTCAGTAACACACCTTCATTATAACTACTCCAATTATACGTGGCATTAACAAACCAGTTCCTCAAAGGTGACGAACAATGATTGATACAATACAAGCCATGACATTTTAATGACAGCACTTATTTTTATGGAACTGCAATTACATTAGGTTGAGTAAAAATGTAAGTAACAATAAATATTGTTATCACTCTTTTGGAAAAAATAAACCTGTTACAATTACACAATAGATTACATGACACTGCAAAGAAACATTTATGACTCTGTAATGAGACCAACATTTTCATTCTTATGTATTGCTGCTTTCAATACAAGGAAACGTCTGAGAAATAAACTTGCAGTCATTATATTCAAATCAATAAACACATCCCTTAGTCAAGAACCTGAATTTCAGGGTAGAAGGACTTACCTCATTGTTCTCCTGACGCTGCCTTTGACATATTTGCTGTCGGTACATCAGGCTCTGGATCAGCTGCTCTGATGTGAAGTTTGTCTGAATTGAAAACTGAGGAAGATCCTGAAATGCCACCAGAGCTGAGCAGCCAATGCGGAGCAGCTGCGAGGGCTCTTTAGCATTGGACATGACAGTTTGGATGTGTTCCAGAACCCTCCTGCAAAACAATTCTCGGTAAACCAACAGCAAAACAGCAATGATTCAATTTTGTCTATAAAAAAACACATACAAACGCTTATCCTGATTCCCCTCCATTAACTCTCTAAATTTGCAGAAGTTTACTCGCTCCAGTCCAGACCAGTTATTCTCCTCCACGGTTGGACCAAGCTTGCCAGCATGAGCATCTGCCTGTCTCACGGCGAACAGCAGAGGCAGCAGCAGCACAGCCTCAGTCACAGCCAGCTCTATGCAGCGATTTATGAGAGCGACCACAAGGCTGAAGCACAGAAGTCAGTGTCACTCGGATCAATACACAAAACCTGAAAATGATCATGTTTATAATAACCATGAGCGAACTACAATGCTGTAAATGACTACAATTATAACATAACAGTTTACTAACAGCAGGATTGCTAACATCTGGGTGGGGTAATATCTAATTAGAAGATGCTCACAATGGGGTGGCCTTGAAACGACTCTGAAACTCCTCTAGGCTTTTTGGTTGTAATGCCTCTTCTGATGAGACCAATACACAGAGTTCTGCGAAGTCTGGGATGCCCAGTGGGATCTGAAATCTTGTGGTCACCAGGAACAGCTGGAAGCCCAGAATAAGTGAATTTGGATTGCGGAAGATTTCTGGAAACTGATCACGTAGCTCTCCTTTTAGGATCCGGACCAGAACCTTAGAAACCAGCTCTCTTGCCTGGAAACAAAACAAGTAGGTTGTTGGTCAAACTTAACAAGAAAGAGATGTTTCTGGATTACAATGGGTAACTGATTATGGAAGTAACTTCAACTGTAGTAACATCTTTAAAGATATTTCAAATATATTTTGTTTTAAAAGACCTGTCAACCTCAAGTTTAAAATGTGAACCAACATTAGTTACTAACTTACCTTAATCTCTGAAAGGAATGAGCCATCTTGATACTTTATTCGGTTTGGAGCTGAATCCAAAGATCCCATGAAACATTGCAAATGCTCAATAAAACTCTCTAAGCTAGAAGGGTCGGATGGGTCCCATTTCCTGAAGATGGTGTCTAACAGAAGAGCCGCAGAAATCTGCCAGTTCTCAGAGAGCTCTTCTCTGCGTGCACCAAAGAGGGATATCTTGTCCAATAAACCGGTAACCAGGGACTTGGAGAGGCAGATGAATCCTTCATATATGTGCATGTCTGAAACAACGACAGTCTGGGTCAGAAGAGAGCGACTTTGTCAATTGTCTCAACCCACCTTTGATGTTGTTGTTGTTTGGAATGGAGGCTGTTCGTGATGCACTCTCTTGAATATCCTTGTGATGCTGCTTGACTCCATATTGATACGTAAAATCCTGCCCCCTCCTTATGTGGCGCTCTTCAATGGAGAAACTAGCGTGGACCAGAACGCTTTTGTCTTTCTGGACACTTTGCACAAGATACAGATATTTCAGTTTGTGTGTGAAGAGAATGAGGAATAAAGACAATACAGGCCATTGGAAGTGTGACGAGAATGAGCCTCATTGGCTGTCATGGTTTAAGAGACTTTATGAAATAATATCATAAAGACAAGTGCTATATATTAGTAAATTGTATCTACCAATGTGGACAAAAGTTGTGTTATACTATTATAATATATTTTTTAAGACAATAAAGACTCATTGAACACATGAAAAATTACAGTATGTCCTAAAGAAAATAATTTAAAACAAGTTATATTTAGAGCTCAACTAGTAGTGCATTCTCAGTACAAAATAAAATTGTTTGTTAGCTGTAAAAATGTATATATTTCATCAGTTCTCTCTGACCATATAAGGGCCACATTCATTCATTATAAATCTTCCCCCTGTTAAAAATGATTGATCATGTTATTCAGGTCAGTTAAAATACATGATCAGACTCACCATGAACTCTCCACCTTAAGAGTAAATTCTTTATCGTAAGAGTAAAGAACCAATCTGTCTTTATCCGGTTTGAAATTAAAACTCTTGTCCAGAACTGCGTACATGTGAATGCGAAACATGGAACCAGTAGGGGGCACCGTCTCAGAGCTGAGATTCCTGCAGATTACATTAAAAGTTTGTCACAATCTCTTCAGAAAGAACTACTCAGAGTGTGTGTTCTGAAAGAAAAATGACTAGATTTTGTGATGTTCTTATCTTGCCTGTTTTGGCTGGATTTTTTCTCCTTGTCCTGTGACTCCCCTTTGGACCCCCCAGATGCAGCTTTAGCGTGAGACATTGGTTCCTCATGCTTGTCAGTTGGCAGTGGAGTGGGGTTGGGTTTGGGGGCATCTTTTTGAGCCGTCTTTGCTTCCCCAGGATCTTCTCGTTCTGATCTTTGTGTCACCTCCTGGTCAGCATCAGCACTACCTAGTTCTGGTGGTTTTCGGGTTGAGTCTTGACTTAGGGTGTCTGATGTTGTTTTGTCAAAATCTGTTTGTGATTTCTGGCTCCTTTGGACCAGGATTGGCCTCTGGGTTTCTTCGTGACTCACATTAGGGACCAGAGTCTGTGTTTGTGCTGTCATGCCCTGATCCCTTGTTTGTCTAGACGGGTCAACCTCTACGGAACAAGTTTCCTCCGATTGATAACTCGACGACTCCATCTTCTGTTGTTCTCTATCCTGAACCACAGGTTTTTTCTTTTTTTTCGGGGGTCTTCTCTTTTGGGTCGCGTCCGTTTGATTTCCATCAACAGGATTCTCCGACCTTGGTCCCTGAAAGCAATTTTAGCAGTAAAAATAAATGTGTTTGTTAGAGATGAAGTATGTTTTAATCTTGTTTTCATTTCCATCTTTTAATTTGGTTTTGGGCCCTGTGTGTGCTATTTTTTGTATACTTAAGACCTGGATCTTGACTTTATTCTATTTGCGATGTCAATGATTATGATTATGGTTATAGTAACTTTTAGGTTACTGTGTGTGTTGTCGATGGTTGTAACCGTCATGTAACCTGTTACACCCAGTTTCGCAATATAACCACTAGTGTGTTCTGTCTCCATTCAAATATCTCCTTATCCCATTACAGTAAAGCCCTTCCGGTAGTTATCAGACAAGAAACAATTTTTTTTTTGTTGACCGTTTACAAATATATACTTAATTAAAGCCTAAATAATTGATAGATAACATATCTTTACCTTATTTCTGCTTTATGTATTCATTATTATTTACTCATGACCTGAAACTAATTTTCTGTGGTAGTCGGTCTTTAACAATCTGTCAAAAATGTTGGGGGACCACAAGGCCGCAACCCAAGTCACTCAGTATTATTTCATGAGGCTCCATAGTATTACGATGCTGCACTATACAGGTATAACATTGTTGTTTACGAAGATTTAAGATTTCACCTTCTTCCTCCTTCTTTTCTTTTTGGCAACACCACTTGTATTACCTGAAGATCCAGATCCCCGATCCATCTCCAGGGCTTGAATTTTCCAGTGGAAAACTCCCACAACAATCTTATTTTCTGAAAACACAAGAATGAATACCAACTGTAATAGATACCGTTAAGAAACATCAAGATTCAAACTGAAACACAAGACCAATTCTTGATAAAATAAAAACATAAGATCAAGTCGTATTATTTATGAAATAAGTATAATTTTATTTTTCAGCAAATAATGTAATTTCTTATTATGTGAAAAATGAATAACAATAATAGCTTTTTGCTATTAGTTTTTAGCATAAAATTAAAAAAAGTTAACAGTTTTAACAAAAAAACGTTATTCTTTTGAATCCATGGTTATAAAACGTTACTTTTTAATATGTACTAACAACTTTAAGATTTAATTACAGTATTCTATTTATATTTAATCATATTATTTTTATGCTCCCGTGTGACGAGCACAGACAAGCTAACATATAGCGTAATGGACAAAAATACAGATAAAAAACACACAATAAACACTGTCGTCCCGCTTTTCTTATTTCAAAATAATAAATAATTGGAATCACAGTTAAGTTGTGTGTTAAAAACACGTTATAATACATGGTTTTTTACTTACTTTTTCGCTCGCACTTTCCACTGCAAGATAAAACCAGAAATGAGATGCTTGCTCAACCTGGCTCAAGTTCACGCCTCTAGAAATAAGGGATCATCAAAAAGTAATGTAATTAAAATAACTAAAATCGACGAAATTAACTTAGATTATATGTAATACTGCCAAATAAAATCCGCTAGACCACAAGTAAATGCATTTGAAAGTAAAATACAGATAGGAAATGACGACTAATTATTTTTATATTAACCGACCTCAGATTGTTTTTAACGACGGTCTCTGACGAGGCTGGTACTCGTTTCGGTTTCGTTTCTTTGCTTCTAGCTCTAACTTTAACTTTCAAGATCTCGAAAACGAAAACAATCGAGTATTGATTTGGTTTCCCGGATTTCATTATGTGTAATTAAACTGTATTTTGAAGTTTATGTATGAAGACATTTTTACAATTTAGATTTGTCTTAAATATTAAGATGGAAATTAAATTAGAATGAAACAAATCCTTATGAAAGGGTAAAAAAAAGTCAGTACATGCAAGTACGACAATGATTCGATGCATAGGTCATAGGTCATAGGTAAAAATCCATTTTGTGGCAAATGTTGGCTTGTTGTAGGGAACCTATGTCCCCCGTGTACATAGGGGTGACTGGTATGTCTAGATGTGCCCTTTAATATAATATTCCATGGTTGAAGAAAATAACCTAAAGCATAAGCAGAGACACTGGGAAAAGGTCAGGGGCCTTAAACAGAAACTCTTGTACAATTTGTGTTTCAGTGAATACGTTTATTAGTCACTTTCTGACTGTTTATCTTAAGTTGGGTTTCTGGACCCGTCGGATGACCACTCGGCTTCTCCTCATTGGGGGTCGGGCTCCAACTTCTGGGACCCCAGGAAGTCTTGCTCCAGCTCTAGGGGAAGAAGAAGGGTTCCGTTCAGACCGGATGTTATCGACAAATCCTTCCACGGTATCAAACTGGGTGGTCATCAGTGCGAGGCGTTCCTTCAGGGTGTTGAACTCCTTGTAGAGGTCAGCGAGGGCATCGGACAGGGTCTGGATTCTGGGGAAGCGTGGGGTCCAGTTATAATTTCTGAGACAAATGAGGAATCAGAGACTCTCACCGGCCGTAGTCGGGAAGAACTGTGTTGTGTTCGTGCAGCAGCAGGTCCTTCAGGTGAGGTTAGAACAGCCTCTAGGTGGCACTCTTTCAGTTGCTGCAGCAACATGGAAACAAATACTGTACAGTTTTTGAAAAAACAATACACGTTGTAGTGTACGTTTTCACATGTGTAGATGGATCTGTGATTAATTTCTTTACAGAGATTGTATTTCAATGTAAAAACTTAGATTTACCATCATCTGTTGTGAACCAATTCTTTGAACATGGAACTGAAATTAAAACTTGCTGGTAGGTTCATTTAAAACAGTAGATGCGACTCATTTCAATATGTTTCCACATTCAAATACTCGTCTCAAGTTAAACATTCATTTAGATTAAACGGGGAAAAAAAGAAGCCTCAATTGCAATAAGATATATAAGATAAGTTTAATAATAAAAACCTCTAAAATTTCATATTTTTAAATGATTCATTTTGGATTATGAAATAATACATCACCACAGGATCTTACCGTCATATCTTGCGCTCCACTCTGTCCTAGAACTTTCCTTCTGAGCCACACAGATTGTCCACATAAAGATCAGAACCGCAGTAGTCTTCATCATGGAAGCAGAGTATGAACCGAACAGGGCTGTGTCTGTCTGAAAAGAAAAATGATGCGCACTCCAGGTTGTGTTCAGGGGCCCAGAGCAAGCAGGATGATAAAATGTCTTGTTTTATGGTGGACGTGCACATTCCGGGGTCTTCAGCTGGACTTCATTTGTTTCGGCTAGACTCCACCTTCTCTTCGAGCTTGCAAGAGTGCATCACCATCGGCTCAATAACTCATTTTATTTTTACCTTGAGGTCTTAAAAACTTCAAAACAAAAGAAACACACAAACTTTTTTTCCTCTTGAGTTTATTTCTCTTAAATCCCGGTGTACAACTCTCAGGTTGCCAGCTAAAACCCCGGAGGAGACCTGTGCCAGTCCAGGAGCGTGCTTGCTCAGCAAACTGCTCCCATGTCAGTACAAAAGGGGGAAAAAATGTCACAGCCGACAGTCAAACCTGTCATCAAGAGCCACACTTACTGGGGAAGGGTGAAGTGATGCCATCAAGAGAAAGAAAAACACATCAATCTTTATTATTTTCAATCTTTTTTTTTTTTTTTGTATCTACAACTAAAAATAGATTCTCACTTCAATGGAATTACTCTCACACACCTCATAAATAGTGAGTCTACAGCCCTGCTCACCCGCTGTCGTGATGGCAGCCCCTCCCCTGTCTCTGTCGGCCAATGTACGGGTAGAAGAAACCAGTCCGAGCCAATTATTTGTTTCCTTTACTTAACCATTCTGGAACTCCAATTCATTTAAACACTTCAAACTTATCCGACTCAACGTTTTGGTCCAAATTTGAGTCAAGTTAGATATGAAGCAGGAGTATGTAAATTATCAGATGATCGTGATATCTAATAGTGCAAATCTGAGACCATGGCTGACTTGGATGTTATCAACAAGTCTTTAAAGTTGAAAAAAAACCTGCTCATTTTAAAAGGTCCTGACTCAACAATTTCAATCTCTCATCTCAGCCTCAAAGCAGACAGGATGCTACACAGCTCTGGTGCTCCAGAGTGAAGAGATGACTTGAGGTTTGGATGCAGCACCAGGTCAAAATGACAACTAATGATGGAAGTTGCTTCTTTAACAAATGGATATTAAAGGGACTATTCAAAACAACATGTGATTCCATCCAAGAGCAATCTGAATGTAAATGTATTTTCGTTGGATTGCTTAAAAAAAGCCAGAAGGGGGCACTGTTGAGAGCCTCTGGAGAAAAGAGCACAGAGGAGGGGATTCTGACGAAAAGTGCTTTTAGCGACGCTGCTCTCCAGAGCTGTTCTTTTTTAACAATGTAAACAAGCTTGTCGCTTCGCAGCAGCATGTCGCCTTCTGATGATGTCACGGTGAGTGGACAAGGTGGGCAGGGCCACAGGAGATTGGGGACTTTTGCAAGGAAGAGGAGGATTCAGTTTAACTGCGAGGCAGGCTGCACATCTCGCAGTGCTCAGTGCCGTGCTGGTTCATATAGGTGCAGTGGAGACAGGACCACATGGCCGAGGAGGATGGAGGCACAGAAGAGTCACTCATGGCGCCGTAGCCCAGAGAGCTAGAGGGCTGACCTCCCACCGTACCTGGAGAAGATCACACCGTGTCAACAAATAATTGGGGAGAGTGACCGAGATGTTTGATATTGTGGACTTACTGCAGAGCTGCTCAATTGTTGCCCACTGCTCAGACTTCTTCCAGGTCTGAGCGAGTTCCTCATTAGATGTTCTCACAGCATCCAGGAGCAGCCCAATACTGTCCTGCAGTCATCAATATGAAGATCAGCTACTGTCACAGGTGAGAACCATAATCCATTCCCGTTAATTCATGCTGGAATTTGCACTTTGAAACAACATCTAAACCTCAGGATCAACTTACTTTCCTATTGTGCAAAACACGCTGCGTTCTTACAGACCAAAAGAAAATAACATTCTCTGAGTCTTCAGACAAAGAACCAGGAGCTGCATCAAGAATCAGTATGAAAGTTGTCCGATTGCGAAAGAACAACATCTTAGTGGCGCTAAGGTATGGACTGCACATGTTGGCATCGGAACCTGAACAGCAAAATTGGACTCACTCCGAGAGGCATGACTTCATTGGTGACGAGGAAGAGGAGGAGATGGAAATCGGACACAATGTTCAGGAAGGTGGTGGGGGAGCTTTGGGAAAGGTACGATGCTAAACTGTGGAAATCCTGTGGAATGACAGAAAAAAAGCAGCTGAAATAAAACGAACAACATTTACCTAGTGCCGTAGCCACAAAAACTGAGACATTCAGTTTGCAGGTCATGCTATAGTCATGCCTAAGTAAGACATAAATACTTGTGTTTCTCCAAGGATGTCCCGGTTCTCTATGGGGAAGCGTAGTGTGGAGCTGAATGTGTACTGAGGGTCTTGTGTTGTTGTGATCTGCAGTTGACAAAAAAAAAAAAAAAATCTTATATTCAATCTAAAAATGGGAGACAAAACTCAACCGGAAGAGGCCGGGCGAGAAATGTAACATCGTTCCCAAATTTGTCTTTGTCCTTGTTGTCAAAGAAAAACAGGATTTAAAATCAGTTTTACATTCAACAAAATTAAACACCTCCACTCAATGTAAACACATCTTTTTCTTCACTACCACAGTCTTGAAACTTTGTCAAGAAAAAGTTTGTACATTTATTTTCATTTTGAATATTTAACAATAAGTATATGTTACAGACGTTTTTTTTTTTTTCATTTTTCTTGTTAAAAAAAAATATAAATTTCTTTTTATACTTTTTGTATCGAAAACATTATAAAGTCACGAAGATTTTCCCAGAGTATTGGTATTGAGTTGAAACTTAAGTATGGTGACAACCATAGTACGCATATTACACATAATTTTACTTTGACAGGCAGACAGGCTTGTGAAGAAGGAAGCTTTGATTAAAATTCACAAACTTACAACTTGGCATGAAGATTTTCAATTAATATTGTTTTCTTTAATAGCTTGTACACTTTTTACCATCATTTCTGTAGTGATGACTTGCACATGGTCATCAAGATGTCTCCAGTCTGTGAGCATACTTTTTCGAACTCTAGGTAAGTGTGTACAGCTTTACGAGGCTTTTGATGGCCTTCTTCCAACTTATTTATGATCTTTCTAACCAATTTTGTTGTGCCCTATATTCCTGTGACTTTGTCCAGGATTGGGTCTTAACTTGGTTAGTGTTTCTACGTTATTACATCAATAAATGCACATCAATTATCTCCACAAACTAGATTATAACTCCTGAAGATCTGATTTCAAGCTCGCAGACGTTTTAAATGCTTGGCAAAATGGCCACTGAAAAAAGTTTATTTGTTAGTGGTGAGCGAACCTTGAAGAAGACATCCGGCACATACTGCTCCGAACTAGACTCTTTGGCATATCCAAGCTCTGGAGCATCTTTGCAGGGCAGCAGACATTCATCTCGGACCAAAGCCATACACTGGTTGGACACCTGGTAGCCCTCAAAGTGGACTTGGTTGTCTGGACCGCCTGTATTTAGAAGACGGTGAACATCTGCTTGAGGGCACTCTTTAACGGCGGATCATTCAGAGAAGAACCACAACACTCTGCAAGAGAAAATAAGAGGTAAATAGAGAAAGATAGAGAGAGAAGAAAGAGATAAGGAAATACAAAAAGAAAGATAGAGGAAACAAGAGTGCAATAGAGACAGTGAGAGCAAGTAAGAGAGTGATAGTGAGAGAATAAATGAATGAATGAGAAGCGAGAGTGAGAAAGTTACCTCACAAAGTGGTCCCAGAATTTGCCAGACCTGAAGCCGGACAGAAGCAGACAGAGCAAGAGGAGTGGTAGACAGTTAGACCAGAGAAGCAGACCAGGAGGAGTGAGGAGGAGCTCACCATGTCATGCTGCTCCTGTATGTGAGAGATCTTCTTGGTGTACTTCTGGTCCACCTGTTTCAGCTCCGCCATCACAGCGCTCGCTCAACACTTTCTTGTCACTGATCAACTGTGGACTGACACCAGTAAGGAGGGACCGCAGGACACATGACAACTCAAGACCCACCTGGTTGATGAAGGCCAGGTGTCTCTGGATAGTGGACTCGTACTGCTTCCTCTGGACCTGGAAGTTTCTATTGAGTTCTTTCTCAGTCTCCTTCACATGTCGACTCGTCAGCTCCCTCTGCTGGGTCTGAGTGGCAATGACAACCCAAGATTAACACCATGGCTGTGAGAGATGTGTGCTACATTTTTGTGTGGTGTGTGGTGTGTGCTCACCAGCGCCCCCTGCAGCATGTTGACAGCACGTTTCTTTTCTTCCAGTTCAAGTTTGATTCTTGTCATGGAGCTGCTGAGCTCATCAGCAGTTGCAGATGCAAGTTCTGGGCAGACCAGGTCTTCCTCAGACATGACCCCCTGACAACACACATACACATGGTAAATAAAAGACTTAAAAAAACAACACATATATATAGATATAGATATTAACTAGGGCTGGGCAGGTTGACACATAAAACCTTTAACGGCAATATTTTTTTTATTGTGCATTAACACATGTTGCTCAACGCAGGATCATTGATGCATTAAAAAGGAACATTGCCTGTTTTTTATGCTCTAAAAACTATGAATGTTTTTGCTTTGTGTGGTTCATGGGTTGTTTTGTAACACGTGTAAAAGATCTTATAAAGAACTTATTTTTCATTCATTTTAAATGGCATGATTGTGTGCGTCTTAAGACTGAATGAGCTGCTGATCCACTGTTGCAATTACTTATATTTGGGATTTCTTGTTGGATTTAACAAACACTATTTTTTTCGACCAAGTTGGAAACTGACACAAGTACTTTGATCACAGGATTTTTTCTTTAATGTTTTTGATTACAGTTTTTTTCTTTTATTAGACTTGTTCACATAAAACTAATTTAAATTATAAAAATTATGATTTCTTGGTTTATGAGCGCTCTCAGTTAATTAAATATTGCTCGATAATGAAAGTACTTTAAAGAGCCTTTGGTTTCGCACTTTAAAGAGTTTGTGCGCTCATGACCCACATAGAGAATAAATGAGGTCTCTTGAGCGGAACTGGTCTTTCGTGTGTCTGAGCAACAGACAGAGCTTGGGTTTTGACACCCAAAAGTCAACCACAGGTGAAAAGTGATTTGCAGACCACATTTTAAGACCATCTGTCGGTTCGCCTTCTGTGACCTCTGACCTTCACGTAGATCTATGTGTGTGCAGGCGTGTGTGCAGACAAAAGCAATCTGACACTATTCAAGCAGCACATTCCTCCACTTGTCCACATGAGTAAAGAGTGTGTGGGGGAGTGGTTTGCTGACAGAAGCGTGGGCATCTGGGGGTTAGGACTTCTTCAATGTAAAGTCTCCCTGATTAAGGGCGTGGGGGCTTTTGTGCGAGTGGGTGAGTAACATGACCTCTGATGCATCCTCCCCCTTCTACTCGAGACAAAAAAGGCTACCCTGCACCCGGCAGGAGCACGACAGCCATTGTCCACAGATGCTGCAGGACCAACAGCTGTGGATCACTTCCAGGGGCGTACTTTCTCTAGACTAGCGTCCATCACACATGTTTGTCTGTGTCATGCTATTTAAGGAGCAACAACTAGGCTGTTATATGTAGGACAGACTGTGCTGACGATGATAGATTCTGTGTTTACCTTGAAGCAACATTGGTTTGCTGGTTCACATGGGTTGTGCTGAAAGTTTAAGATAATAACATCCAGAATAACGCTATAATGTAAGCGCTCGTCTGAATCCACTATGTTGTGGCAGGTGTACAAAAATACGCAAAAGAAAAAAATGACAGTTTAACTGTAGAAACTTTCACCTTTTATTATTGAAATATGTGAATAACCAGCTCCACGTTTGTTAGTACACCCGCAATGTCAGCTACAGCATCACCCGTACGGGTAAAAGCAGTGAGTCCTTAAGATGTGACGAACACTGACGAAATATAAATAATATTAACTAACAAAATGTTATGGAAAAAAAAAATACTAATGTTCCTACTCGTTGGTAGAACTAGGTTTTAAAGACTCGTATTATCACCGAGCTAGCTTTAGCATATCTAGCTCAATGAATTGAATACAACCGACATGTTTGCGGGATTTACTTACTGATAAATCACAACAGCATCATATATTTGAGAAGATCCAGCAGTTTTCTTGTCCTCAGTTTAAATCTACAGAGAAAGTGTTTCTGTCTCTCCGGACGGAGGAGAACCAAGTCATGCCCCGCCCCCTCGCACACCTACTACTAGTCGAGAGTCAACAGGAAGAAGATGCACTCGCAGGTGATTGGATAAACGGACCCGTCCATCAACTGCTGAACGATTAATAGGCGGGCCCCCCCAAGTGTTTTCAACATAGAGGTCAGCGTGTTTGACGTCGTTGTGTTTTTGGACCCCTTTTATTGTCATGATGAAAAGAACATGTGATACATACAGATCTCAAGTCACAGTTTGTGATTATTAAAATTTCAACACCCCCCAAAAAATACCTTCTACCATGAATATATACATAACAAATGATGTTTCACAAATACTGTTTGGTGGATTTAACTTAAGTTACACAAATGCTTAATATTCGAATCATCTTAATACACGAGGAATGATCACGAAGCATTGATACCCTGCCATAGAGAAAAGGGATTATTAGTGAGGAAATTATTTCTGTTGTATTGATTATTATCGTCTTAAAACGTTTTCTTTAAAAAACAAACAAACAAAAAAACACGTTCTTCTCCAAAGTCATATTAGAGCATGTGACAATTGTATTGTGCCATTTGAATTATGTTTCACTTGTAGGCCGCTCCGTGTAAATAATGCTAACATTAAACATTAAAATGATCGAACCCATTCAAAAAACAAATCACATGTTTTCCATTCTTATGTTTCAAATACAGGTTAATTGAGCGTTGATTCTAGCTCCTGAATAAACAAATGAATCCTCCATTACAAGTCATACACAGTTGCTGTTCATCGTTTGATCCTAAATTCAACAGCTGTCGTCCACACATCAGCGCCTTGACCCAACAAAATCTCCTCTGGAAATGACTCCTGTCCTAACAGAGGTGGATGGTCCTTCTGGTCCAGATGTGTCTCCAGGGTTGACTTGATGCTGGAGACCAAAGAGAGAAGCTTAGAATCTTGCTTGTTGATCTACAGTTACTTTACAACAGCTAACCACAGTTATGTTGTGCTGGCAGATGGAGGAGTCACGTTGGGGTTCACAAGTCAAATAGGCTTTTGACAGCCTGGAGTCGACCCATTGTGTGACCCACACCCTTCACAACACAATCTACACAGCATAGCTCCCCAGTCAGAGTGGAAGTCCCAACAATAGACACACTTCTTCTGGTTGCAGGTAAGTAGTGCACGTGTAAACATGAATGACTGTGCATTTAGCCTGTTTCTCTGATCTTGTCCAGAAAGATGTGATAATGTTGATCCCATTATAATGAGGTAGTACTAAAAAATAAGTGTTACCTTAATGTCGTTTTAAAAGCTAAAATCTACTGGTAAAACAAACCAATAATGAAAAACAATTAATACAATAAGACAAAGTAATTGAGGCTATATGCCCATATCACAATTAAAGCGGTTCAAGAACAAACGTTGAGAACTTACTCCCAGTGTGGTTGGTACAACTGGTCAGGAGCAAGGCTGTGGGTCTTCAGCAGCAGGATCTCATGCAACTCTAGAGAGAATGCTTCCACGTTGGTAAGACCAAGAAAAGCCTTCAGCTGCTTCCTCTGGTCCACCTTCAGCTTCTGCCGGAACTCTTCTGGAATCCCTTCAAACGGATCCTACAAAAGTCTCAGATTACAATGTGATCCAGAACAGAATCAAAACTATATGATGGAGCGGAACTAAAATCTGATTAGTGTTTATTCAATTCCATTCTGTCTGTTCTCACCTGCAAATACCTGCTTCTACATTATTATGACAGGGCAACTTATGTGAACACCCAACTCTCCTGACTCACTCTCATGTTTCAAAAGTTGAAGTCTTCCTCTCCAAGATGCAGTAAGTCCCTCATCATGACCATGTTTAGAACTTATTACTTAAGTTCTCCCCCGTCTGAAATCCCGGCGAACAAGAGGTTACTAGAGCGGAGTCCATTATGACGTAATAATGGTCTTCACTCCTCCTCCAGCCAGATGTAATCATGCCTTGGTAGTGGAGACTTCTGGGATTAATGACGCGCGGTGACAAATCCTGATGTTTGACCAATCAAAGCAGATTGGGTGTGGTTATGGTAAACAAGATTTAATCTCCAGAGTGTTTTCAGTGGCTTAAACACTATTTCTAATGTAAATATTTAAATGAAAATAGAGTTTTTTACAAACAGACACATACTGTGACGGTGAATCTTAAATGAATCATGTAACATATTCTCAATCATTTTTGTAAACATTTTTTACTTTACAGAAGCAGTATCTAATATATATATTTTTTAAGTACAAACTAATTAAAACCGAAAGTAATATGAATGAGAAGGGACATTGTGAATATTAATAAATAAGATTAAGTAGATAAAGTGCACATGCAGCCACTTCGGCTGTTACTTATACTACCAGGTTAATGAAAATATGAATAGTTTGTTGATGACATTGATTTGAGGATCAGTTGTAGTCAAACTGACCTGCTTCCTGCTCAACATGAGCTCAGACTTCCAGCAGGTGAGCAGCTGCCAGGTGAAAATGGCGTGTTGCAGTCGACTGGCCCTAAAACTCTGTAAGGTCAACATTGATGGTCAGTCGAAGTTAAACATTCTTAACTAAACATTGATAGATCAGGGCAATTCATTATTTCGTCACCATGGAAACAGTTTTTGTTTACCTCTGCAACAGAGTTAGAGATTTGAGCTTTCAAGAGCAGCGATTCAGACAAGAAGGTTTTCAGTCCAAGGTCACGGTCACCGCCAGTTTTGGCAAGGAAACGCAACCCGATCTTCAGCACGTGGATGGCGTCACAAACGTCTGTGTAAGAGCGCAGAACTGTCCGCACTGCAGCACTATCAGAACCTTTCAAAGGCTCCTGTGAGACCTTCTTTCTGACCTCTGTCAGAACCAGGGAGAAGTCTTGCTGGTGTCTGTTCTGGTGCCGGGCGGTGTTCTGGAGGACGGATGAAGATCAATAGAACGCTTGTCCGGCTAACATTTATGTGACAATAACTTACTGCTTTGATCAATGGTTTGCCCGCAAAGAAGCGTCGGATCATTTGGTTCTGAATGGCTTCAAAGTCGTAGAAGACGTGCATGTCTCCACCCTTCTTCAGTGTGTAGTGACAGTTCGCCAACACCAGAGGCAGCAGCTGTCGCTCGGGCTCACACAGGGTCAGCTGTGTCTCTGAGATACTGTCCAGAGCAACACTGAAGTCGCTGAAAAACAAGAGGGATGCATCCCAAGGTAAGATGGGGTTCAGATTAGAAAATCAAACACGTAGAAACTGTACTGAAAAAGGAAAAAATCCAAACTCTTGAAAAGAGATGAATTGAACCAACCTGCTGTCATTTCGGCTAATCTCCCGAGACTCTCTCACCAAGCTGTTATGTGTCTCTGAGAGGAAGTCCACCAGAATTCGGAGACATGAGCCGGGTCCGCTGCGGCTCGGTGACAGTAACTCGCTCGGACTTTTGAGTGTCAATTCACTGTTACATAAACTGACCTCCAAACCCAACCCTGCTGCTGCTCAAAAACACAAATATATTTGTGATCAAAACAACATTTAGTGCTCACAACTGGCTAAACAAAAAAAGCCATTTAGGACACAAAAACAGACTAATGCAAGAATGTGTGTTCCCAACATATTTGGAAACCACTAACAAATATATGAGAGATGTAACAGCCAAAGACACACAAACACAATCTACAAACAGGCAAGTGTAAAAAGAAAAAACGTACCGTTGTTAACAAGCTCTGATCGTAAGAAGTTCCATGTGTTTAGGAATCTTTCCACCATCTCCTGCAGCTTTTTCCGCTGGGGCCCTAACACACACACACACACACACACACACACACACACACACACACACACACACACACACACACACACACACACACACACACACACACACACACACACACACACACACACACACACACACACCCACACACACACACACACACTCATGAATATGTCAATAAAGAAAAAAGCAAGACTATTGAATCAAACACACACGCATTTACCTGCTGGTATCTTTTGGATCATTTGAGCGACGGTTTGTGGAGTCGAGTCCAAAGTGGACGTAAACGTACGGGTCAGGTCCAAATGAAGAGCAGCGAGCTCTGGAAGATTGTGTAGCTGTCTGACACACTTGATCTGGCACACACATACACAGAGAAAGGTAACTATGGGGGAGCTAAAGGTGATTGTTACACTAAGTACGTATTTATTCAATTGTGATTCATTAAAGTGATTCTCCCCCCTAGAGCACTTCATCATGGTTCACACTTGGCTGAGTGTCTGACCACCTGTCAATCAAGGACCAAGCTGAGAATGAAGAAGGTGATGTGTTTCTACAAGGATGGATGTAAGTGACGATGTAAACATGTTACTGATGATGTGTCGATGATAATAGAAAACATAAAGATGATCAATAAGACAACAACAGTTCTTCACATCAGTACCTTCTTTAAGAAGAGGGTCAGCAGGGGGAACATCTGCCCGTCACTTTCATCAATCAGTTGACAGAGCCTCTCGAGTGTCAGCGTTTGGGAAAGATCCCAAAAGGTCGAACGCTCTGTGGGACCGTTTGACGGCAGCGCTAACATTTTTGCTGGGTCACCAAAGATGACCGTCACCAATGGGGTCCCACTCACACCGTCGTCCGCTCTGATCACCTGCTGTGCCGCTTGCAGACACTGTTGCTTCTGAGGAGAGAGGTCAGTCAGGAACTAGTTCTACAAGCATGAATTAATGTTTGTGAATGTGCTAGTTCAGGACAACTTGGTTAAATCACCTGATTAAGAACTTGGTCGATGGCCTCCCTGCAGACCAGCTGCTCCCACTGTTTGCGTCCCGCTCTGGTCTTCAGTCCCTGCCGTCCTTGGCCTGAAATTGAGCACAAAACTTTGAAGTCTTCTATTGATGTGAGCGGGCCGAAGCAAGCTGGGGAACCAACCCTTGCCTCCAGTGGACGTGTGAGCAGCATTGATGATCAGATGCACTATCAGCGTTGCGTCATCTTCATTCAGATCCAAACTTTTCCCCAAAACTTCCAAGTCCTTTTCCAAATGACTCCACAAGAAAGTGACAGCATCACGCGGCGTTGGGTGAATCATGTGGCTCAAGTTCTGTGGTTGATGATAAGCGTTAGAAAACAGTAAGATCAAACAAAAGATGAATGAGAAGAGAAGAATGTTGGTTAATTCTGACTCTGGGGTTTTGGACGGCGGCCTGCATCATGGAGAGGTGCAGCAGCATGCGCAGGACACAGGACTGGACATATGTTAACTGCCTCTCCGGAGCCTCCGATCTGCTTGAAGCTGCACCAAGAATGTGTCCAGTGCGAGTCTGGTCCCTGCAGGCAAACAGAAGACCATTAAGGACTTGTTTGTTGCAAGAAGAGGTTTGGATTTAAAATACCCTCGCGGGTCTCGACTGAATCCTTGCTCTGGCACATGTCTCTCTCCACCGATAGGAGCTTTACAGTCTGGACATCGAGATCTCTCCACCGGTTTTCCACACTGGCACAGAATTGAAGCTTGTGGGAATTTTATAAATTTTTTTTTTTTTTTTATTCCATGAGGACATTTTTCAGATTAAGTTTATTTACACATTTCTTAAATAATCCAAAATATTTTAAACCAAATCCTCAATGGACAAATTCTTACCTCCCCAACAAAGCAGGCATGTCCGTTGGCACAATCTGGAGCAACAAGGAAGGTTCAGTCTAATTTGCTGGTGCAATCTTTAACAAGGAACAACACAAAAACAAAACTTACAGTATTGCTGCAATTTCTTTTCATTTATCAGCCATTGTCGAGCGTCACTTGTCAGGTCTTCAGGCATAGTTGGCAGGAGGAAGTCCTGTGAGATGAAAAAAAAGGACAATCAACATGTTTAAATTTAATTTCAAAGTAACCATATTCGTAAAAAAGGAAAAATTAATCCACTGAGACTCACATTAGCATCTTGGGTCTGAAAGCCAATCAACCTCAGAGGATCCAGCAAAGAGTTCCTGCTGAGTAGAACTGAGTCCAGATGGACTAACAACTCCAGCAACTTCAGTTTTAGAGAAGAGACGCCTGGGGCCACCTTGAGAACTGAGCCCTGTCCGCCGACACAGTTAACCAGGAGCGATGAGCAGAACTCTCTGACCTGCTTCTCTTTCACGTCCTTCAGCAACTGGTTCAGTCTTAAAACGTCCTGCAGTTCCAATCACATGGCCTTAGCAAGCAATTGTGTGTCAGTGTGTTTGTGTGTGTGTGTTTGTGTTTTCACCTGTTCTGAAGGGTGTACTCTCACATTAGGAAACCGGAAGCGACTGGTGACACGTCTGAAGAGAGTCAGAACCAGGAGGCCTATCCTCTGACCCGGCAGGTTCTTTTTATGGCAAACATAAATGGTTTTGGGCGAGTACTTTAAAAACCTTTACTTGTACTTTACTTGTTTTTTATATATTGTTTAAATAAAAGAATACAAATATTATCAATATAGTATAGTATATAGTATAATAAATATAGTAACAAATACTATATATTTTTAAAGGCATCTTCTTCTCAACAGCAAAATAAAAAAAACAACTCAATAATAATTTAATTTTGTTGTGACTTCCTGTCTGACCTGGACCTCTGTCTTGAACCTTCCCGGTTGCCTTTCCACGAGAGCCAGGTCCAGAGCGTCTCTCAGAGACCTGTATGGTGGCCCGCAGCAGAGGAACAGGTCCATCTTTGTACTGGACGATGATTCCTGACGACAGAGAAATTATGGATTAATTAACTCTCACATGATAATTCAACTTCTCTCTGATACCTGTAATCGCAGCAGCTCAGGCGGGAAGATCCACCTCCATCTTGGTTCACTCATCAGCGTCAGTACAAGGTCGAGGCCGGAGCACTGGTTTAGGACCCTCAGCAGATAGATCCTGATCCAGTCGTTCTTTTCAGACTCACAAAGAGCCTTTATCTGTTCGAGGAACTGTATGGCTGCACCTCCTTTCACTGTAAAGGACCAGATAAGGTGCTGAATTTGCTCTTCATCATTATTTTAACATCTCACTCATCTCCACATCTGCTCTGCCTCTCATCTTATTCCTTCTTCTCACCCATAGCTTTGTGTGTCTTGTCCCTGGTCTCCTTTAGCATCAGAGCAGCTGTGTTCAGACAGATCTTCAATCTTGCAATATCAAGCAAGAACTCAGCTGGATCCTGTTGTCTGTCTGCAGTCTGTTTCCGGACTACTCTGCTCAGGAACATGGTGTCAGACCTCAGCTGCTCTTCTGAACTTGATGCTGGGCCACTGGTTTTAGAACACAGCAGCGAGTCCTGAAAAAGAAGTGTAGGTTCAATCACATACATCCTCAGCCAGGTCGGAAGAGACGGGTCACTCAGGTACTTGGAAGCAGTTGACGAAGAGCAGGTAGAGGTTAGTGTGGTCGTCTGGATCAAGCAGGTTCTCTCTCAGGTTCTTCAGGTACTCCTGGATGTGGATCTTCGCCTCATTAAAGCTAGAGGAGTAAAAGTTGTTTTTAAAGCTCTTGTGTTATCTGTGGTGTGGAAGAAAGAAATTCGAGGACGCCATGTTTGACCTACTATCTGTGCTCAGACCAAGATGAGACAGTTTGATTAGAAACAGTACAAATTAAGACCTTTTGGCCTACAGTGGATTCAAACTCATGAGCAGCCACATCACTCACCTGTGTTGTAGCAGCAGCTTTGGCAGCACAGATCGGACCACTGGGCTGGTGTCTACACACTCCAGGAATGGTGTGAGCTGCCGAGTCTTGTAAACACCACCTGGAGGTGGAGCAGGAGTTGAAGGTGAATCAGGAAGTTTGTGACTCTCCTATATAATCTATTAATTCAAGACAGTGGTGGAATAATTTCCTTGGGGGGGCAGGGGAGGGCGCACATTAAGTTTTACCTTACCTTACCTTACATTATATACAGTACATTCAGAGTGTCTGAGGGTCCGTCAATGTGAAGTAAGGCTGAAGTAAGGTTATTATCAATAACACTATGACATTATGAACATAAGATAAGTTTATTGTATTGTCAAATTTTTAATTCATTATCCATTTAATTAAAATATATAAACCATAGAATAAAGGTGGATAAAATGTTTAAATATAATAGCACTTAATTTAAAAAATATTTTGTTCATTTACTCTAAGGGACACTAACCACTCGCAAAAATGATTATGATTTAAAACAGGAAAAAGTCATTTAAAAAAACAAGTTTTAAAAAAAATGATATAAAATAACAAGGCAAAACACTACAACTTTGACCCATCGGTGTCACCTGCATCAACCAAAACCAAAGGTTCTTAATTGTTGCTAGTAATAATGACTGCTTTACAGGAGGCGTATTAGTAAGCAGAGCAAAATGTCCGCGTGAGGTCAAAGTCGAGATAAGTAGGGGGATTTAAATGAGTTATCAAAGGGATGCGATAAATCACAAAACAAATTCAGGGTAATGGGGGATGAAAGAGTAAAGTAGGAGTTACATGGGACTGGTGCTGCAACATACCATCAGCTGTCACTAAAATGGAGAAGAGCAGCTCAACCACGCCCTGTGCTGGACACTGCCCCTCGCATAACCAGAACCTTGACACAACGTCCAGGAAGAAAGTGTTGCAGAATTTCCTGACGTCCGACAATTGTTTCAAAGAAACTCTGGTGTCAGAGAAGAGACATGAAAAAAGATGAGAAAACCTTTGTTTGATTGCAAAAATGTATCACCTCGATTTGCTATATTGAGTCCAAATTTAATGAGGCTCCTCTAGTCATAATTGAAGTTACAGAACTCCTAGTGGAGGTCAGAGCATCAGGTGTTATTGACTTTTACAGAACAGACATTATGGAAGTATAGGTCACATTTAGCAGCATAACTGGCAACAAGGCAATGAAATATTTCTAAACAATTAAGGCAAGAGAAGAGGCAAACTATTTATGTGATTTACACTGGATTTAAGCACCTGTGTACCAAAACAACTGTAGGTAAGACTGAACAGATTTGTTACTGGCTCCCTCCACTGTTAGAACAGTGTAATTGCACCATTATTAAAACAAACATCTCAAGCCTTTCAGCCTACGTGTGCATTGTTCCTTAGCTGATAAAAAAGGGACTCTTAGTACCACAAGAATTAAAGAATTCATCAGATGCACAGTTCAATTACTAGCTAGAGATTTCTACTTCTACTCATGGGACTATTACAGATGTAAAGACTCACAGGACAGTCTGGTTTATCGTGGGCCTGTAGTCGTTTGGCAGTTCCTTTCGACATGTGGGACAGAAGAGCATCTGTTGCGTGTTGACACACTGCTGGACACATGAAAGGCAGAAAACATGTCCACATGGAAGGACGGACGGCCTGTCTCTGAGCTCCGTCAGGCAGATAGTACAGGAAGTGCCGAACCTAAGTGACACAATAACACAGACATATTTAAATGATTTATTTTTTATTAGTATTAACAACCTATTTATACGCCCAACAGAGTAAAAGCTATAAAAATATAAAAGGAATTTTATTGTTTATTGTTTAGATTGTTTATCCTTAAGCTATGCAACATTACACAGAGGGACATCTTTTATTTAGGGCTGTATATTATCATCCCATGGGCCACAAGTGTACCACTGTTCATATTTTTAAACATAACATGACTGCACTACTGCTTGCAATGCTTCAGACAAAATTAATTAGTCAAAAAACAAATGATCAACGTGTCAAATTCGTCACGCGTCACATAACTTTTTGTATTGTCAGTTTTAGGGGTTCAACACAAATTATAAGACTAAAACATCACTTAAAAACATCAACCAAAAATATTATTTTGCCTTCTATGGTTTCTCCACAGAATTGGTCTGACCTTAGATCCCGGGTGATGGACTCTTCATGAAAGGAATTGAGGATCCGTATCAGCAGTCGAAGGGTGTCTATGCTGCGAAGGTCTGGCGAATCCTGTGTCAGCTAACAATAACAATTAATTTTTTTAAAATGTGGTTCAGAGTTTATTTAGCAATTATTACTGTATTCTTTAGGTGTTTTCCAAACTACAAGTTTGATTCAGAGTATTGATTAAAACAATGTGTGTGCATTTTAAGAACGACTAGTTAATCTCTCGCCGTTTTGTTTTATAAGTTCAGCAGCTGGTAAGTGAGTTAACGTTCCCCGAACAGGAAGTGACATAACTTACGTTGAGGAGCTGACAAGAGTGTTTTATCGACAGCCCGGTCAGTCTGTCTCCGTGCCTTTTCACGTTAAAAACCACGTTCTGGACGAACGACGCCACCAGCAGCAGACTGGACCACGTGGACCTGCCAAGGATATGCTGCATTACAATCTAACTTTGCCTGATGAATCCTCCCATCAGACACACCTGAGTGATTCCAGCTGGTGAACACTTGCAGGTTGACACAGAGAGCGGTACTGCTGAGCGAAGGCTCGGTCAAGACAGGGCTGTAAGAAGTCCACTCTGCTGATAAATGCCTCGCACTCAGACAGTGATTGCACCGTCAATAGTTTGGTTTGTTCCACACAGATGCCAAGAGCTTTAATGTCCTCAACCTTAGAGAGAGGAAGAAATGATGCAAGTGCTTATGTTGCCAAAATAGCACATCAAACTGTATCTAGGTTCACCACCGTGAAAGTGTCCTAATTATTAACAGAACAAGACAAGAATGCAAATACACATAAAGTGATGAGTCAGTAATATGTGAGTAAAATGTTTCTTCTCTAATTCTGATCTTAATTAAATCGTTGACTTTAGTCTGATTCTAAAACAGTTACTGACTATGTCAACCAGCAGTTCTGACATCACTTACCATGAAAAGGGGTGTCATGCTGCTAGGCTGGGTCATGTCCGCTACCACGTGCGGCTGCAGCTCCATCAGGTGGCAGAGAGAGTCCAGTCGTGGAGCGAAGTGTTTGGCGGCCACTACGATCCAAGCAGGAGAGAAGTCTGCAACAACACTGAGAGAATTCTGGAGCTCGGAAACACAACCCAACATCGCGCTGTAGAGCACCTGTAATTAAGCAGTGGACCAGTGAGCAGGTTAAAAAAAAGGAATGGACATGTGTCACCTTCACTCACCTGGGCCTCCTCCTGAGAGTTGAGCTTCTTGGAGAGCAGCAGGAAATCTTTCAGAAAGCGGACATAGAAATCACGTCGGTCCTCATCAGAGAGTTTATGCAGATGCTGACTCAGCACACTGCTGCTAAAACTGCTAATGAAGCGCAGAATCCGCTCATTGGCCCCATCAGTGACTACATTAGAAACACAAGACAATCAGTTTATTTTATGTTTGTAACAAGATTACTGACTAATGCCATAGAAACACCATCAACCAACAAACATATGTACAGTGGATTATTTTGACATCTAACTTTAAAAGGAAAAGCTGACCCAAGTTTGGCATGGACTCTGATTCCTCCCACAAGGTTTCGAGGTGCAGTTTGATAAGCCAGCTGAAGGGAGCAGCACATGGCTTCTCCTCACCCGACAACATTAAATAATGCTGCACAAGAACTTCTTGATCTGAGCCACTGTAAGAAAAAGAAAAGACCATAACAATAAGTCAACACAAAAAAAAACAGGAGACTGACTCACCTAGGAGTTTGGTAAGGAGCTAGATCCAAGCTATCCGAGTCTCCAAGAAGGTCCAGCCACATGCCTACCAATCCAGCACTATTCCTCCCATCGGAGAGTTGCTCCAGGTTAGCATAGCGGTCGATGACTTCCAGAATGCTAGCCAGGACTTGAGTGACAATAGACTGAAGGTGGCGCCACAGTGTGTGTCTACAGACCAAAATGACAAAAAAAAATGTATAGTCAAACTACCAACATTCAGAGCAAGTAAAGGTGTAAGGTGTGTTTTTTTAAGCTCCCACTGATCATACTTTTAAAATACATAATAATTGTTTCAGTAATAGATGATAAAATAATAATGTACAAAATAAGTTGTTGGTTTTCAAATCTCTACATGATTATTTTTATAGTTGTATCCTACTTGACTAGATGAGGGTTACATTGATGCATGTCAAGTACCTCAGGGTTCCCCCTTCTTGCAGCGCCTGTCGTTTCTTAGCCTGGGTGCTGACCCAATCTTTGGGGGTCACCATTCTTTCCTCAAGGTGTTTGAGTGCTCTGGACAGGCGATCCAACAATAGCCTCTGAAATCGATCTAAATCACAAGTCAAAGAAATTATTTCATATCTCATCTCAACCAAATATTTTCAAATAAATCGACCCTTACAAGCAGTACTTCCTTGACCAGGACTGAGGAGCTTCAGAAGAATGTGCATTCTCTGCATGCTTCGAGAAGGGACATTTTCCTGGTCCCTGAGCAAACCCACAGCTTTTTGAACACACGACCGAACTAGAGAAAGACTGTTGAAGCGAAGGATCCCTGTTTGGCTCCTTACTCCAGCGTCTTCCTGGATCTCTGTGGAAAGCCCATATATGTCTCAGTGCTTTAAAAATGCCTTCATAATTCGTCATTTCTACAGATAGAGTACTCTACCTGATGGTGATGTGCCGACCAGGTCACTGATCAGAGTACCGCAGTACACCAGGATGTTCATGTCCATGTCCGTGGAATCCCGCAGGTCGTCGATGTGCACAGAATGCCAGACACCTTTGAGAGATTAGTTTTGATATAATTTGAAAACGATAGAAGCACACTTAGGTTTAGTTGCCAAAGCCCATCTTTTACGAACCCCCTTGGAAGCCGATATAATGCAACTGATTTGTGATTCTGGATACTTTGACGGTGAAAATCACCCAACATGTTCTGTTCTGCAGAGTCATGATGTGATTCATGGTACAATATCTGTAGGTTGAAGAAAACACATCGTGAACACACAAGAGAACATGTTTAAAGGTCTGAAAAGAGATTGAAAAAGATTTCGAAACAGTACTTTGCTGTTGCTATGAGCTCGTTGGTGCAGTGAGACTCCTCAAGGTCAATCTGGATCAAAAGGACGCTATGAGAGTTGTCAACATCCTGCAGGAAGCCCCTGAAACACAGAAGAGCATTGTTAGAAAGAGACGAAAAAGTCTATGGATTTAGTAGTACCTGATTTTAGTGCGGAAGGAGGCCTCATTGTCAAACTGATGGAGCGAAAGCATAAGAATCTTGTCGGTTTTTAATGATCCAGCAATTACTTTGACGTCTGATGGAATCAACAAGCTGGAGAATGTTGTTATCTGTTCAAAAAGACAATGAGAGCACGTAAATTGTTATAAGTAAAAACCCAAAAGATCTTAAAATAAGGTAAAACCTCTAGTGCTTACTTCCAGGAATTTTGTGGATGCTGGATTCTGGTGTTGAAGGTTCTGCAGAAAGTCTCGAAGAGAGTTCTGATGATGTTGGTCAAAGTACATCCTTTGGAGGTTTTCCCTCTCTGATTTTGCCAGATCTGAATCCCTGAGTCTTATTAGACCATCAGGAGAAGATGTGTTGAGCAAAAACACTTTGGCCGATTCAAAAACTTTGTCTTCTTGGTCTTCCTCAGATGATCCACCAGCTGGTTTGTTTTCTATTTCACTTTCACTATATTGTGGTGAGAAACTGTCTCCAGCTTTTGGAATCAGTTCAACCTCCATGTCTGCTGGTTCTGAGAACTTCTCTTGGTTTTCTTCTGCAGTAGGACTTTGGTTTAGAGTCTCAATTAAGAGATCCTGTTGATCATGTTCTTTTTCTTCTTTGTGTGCTTGCATTTCCAGAGCCTGCAGGAGGGCACTTGCACAAGCATCTCCATGAAATCCAACAAACACATCAGACAGTTGGAAGTCCTTCAGAGATTGACCAGTAAACATATCAACCCAAACTCTGAGTTTATGTAGTACCCTTTGTTGCCAAGAATACAGGTCTGTGCTTCGGTCTACCTTGTGTTTTTCAAGTCTGTTAATGAGAGGTACTGGGAAGTGTTTGTACACCTTATTCTGATCCTCCACAACGATTAGTCTGAAGTTTGTGTGGACGCGACACTTGACCCTGTGGGAGCCAAGACCAAGGTCAACGTATTGCTGCTTGCCGAGGTAGACATAGTACTGGTTTAAGGCATCATAGAGGCTTTCATAAAGATTTTGCATGTTAAGTAGGATGACAGTTCGTCCAGTCTCCATGCAGGTTTTTACTCTGTTAACATTGTGGCAGATCTGGGCGTATTCCTGGTCCTTCAAGAATCCAGAGCCAAAGATAATCTCAGGTTGGGCAGAATCTCCCTTCGAAAAGATTTGCTGCTGCAGGATATGAAGTGCTGCACTGTTAGTTGTTAGCAAAAGCAGATAGCGGCTTTCCTGGTCTGGTTTATGCTCAAGATTCTTCCTCACCATTTGCAGAGTGCTGGGTCTTGGAATATCACTTTGACTTTGGATAACTTCAAGGAAGAAACTAACTGGGTCAAAGCCCTCAGGCTGCCCACTGAAGTTTCTTGAGATAGCCTCCACCCACTGGTCGTCATTTGGCTCTTCGTTCGAGGACTTGACTGTGGCAAAAATCATTTTGATGAGGCTGTAATAGTCTCGGAGACCAAAGAACTGGTTCTTTGATGTTTTCTCACAGATTGCCAGGAAAGCTTTTGCCAAAGTCGGGAAGAAGTGTTTTATTTTAAGCAGAACTTGCTCAGAGGAGGAACATATGCCCTTGGCAGTTTCTACAAGTTCATGCTCACTGGGATCCCATCTTGACACAAAGATTCCTCTGTTCATTTTTGCTGGGTCCAGAGCCCAGTTGGAGATCCCGACAAATCCAACCTTCATGTGTGGGTCAGGCTGGTCGTCGATGCAGCCGTCCTCCAAAAGAGGATGAAGAGTCTTCAAAGGCATCTGTGGAGAATCCTCTGCTAGTCCGATCTCATCAAGAACCACAACCGAGACGTACTCATCCGTGTTTTTGTCTTTCTGAAACCGGGCACAGTTCCTGAATGTTGCAATGATCCCCTCTGGGCTAGAATGAGGGCTGCACTGGAAGGACACCATGTGAACCTGCTTCAGTTTCCTGAACAGATCACAGTGAGAATTCTGGCCCTGCATGGCATCAGCTACCACTGTTTTAGCGAGGGATTTTGAACTGCCTGGTTTTCCCACCAAAAAGAGCGGAATTCTGAGCTCAATGCAAATCATCATGAGAAAGACATTCTCTTTGAGGGCAACATTTTTTGCAATTGTCTCCCTGGTTTTAATGTTTTGAAGGAAGAAGTCCTGACATTTAGAAATCTCTTCCTCCAGTGATCTTGGTGATGAGAATGGTTCTGGAAAGAGCTGGCTGATTTGGGTTAGGTACTCCTTTTTCGCCACAAGCGAAGGATAGTAGCAGACACCAACGGCGAGAATCAAACACTTCAGAGTTTTATAACTGTCAGTCAGATAGGTGTGATCCTGAAAGAGGTCTTGACTGTGTTTGTAAAACCACATCAGCACCTTCATGGACCTTTCCACATCTCTCAAACTCACAAAACTGCACTCGTCTTTCCTGCTTCGCATGTATTTCTGCGAAGCTGACAAAACCTTTGAAACTGTGTCCATATGATCAATTGGTAGCTGATGTTCTCCCATAGTCCTCCGAACAATCTGCTTGATGTAGGAGAACTCAGTGGAGTCACTCAGCTGACCAAAGTCCCAAACCAAAGCAGCCATGCTGGGTGGTAGAGGGTGGACTCTGTAGACCAGTTGTCTTAGAGGAACATTGCCAATGCAATCGGCTGTTTCGTCTGCTTTTACTCTGTATCCCAACCCTGCTCGCTCCAGACGTTCAACCATTTCCGGAGAATGCTTTCTGTAGGGGTTGCAAGCGGCAATGATCTTTAAACCACTCAACTTCAGGGGGTTGCCTTGGACTGACTGGTCACACAGGACTTCTTTGATTGCGAAAATATCTTCTGTGGTATTTGCTTCATCAAAAAACAAAATGGTGTCAATTTTGTGGACTTTGGTGTTGTGCTCGGCAAGAACTTCAGCCTCCTTCACCTTCTTGTAGATCATTTCTGCTGTGGTCCCACCATGTACCTTAACTAGTACCATGTTTTCAGTTGGTCGGTTATGCCTCTGCAGAGCACAGAGAAAGCGCACTAACCGGGTTTTTCCACAGCCAGTCTCTCCCATGATGACAACAGGAATTCCACACCGCAGTCTCATGTGAATAGCCAGCATTTTCATTACATTGTCCGCTGTCAGTTCATACGTTGGATCTGGATCAAAGTCTTGGTCTCTCTTCTCTGCACGGACCACACATGAAATTCGCATCAGTTTTTTTGCACGTGGCAACTGGTCAAAGTCCTCTGTTAGACAAATCCTTTGCCTTTCCAAGTCCCGGAAGAGATTTTGTGACATCACATCCTTCAGTAGGATTCTTTTGCTGAGTGGATCAATGGCGCAAAGCGAGTTTTCTGCCCTTACCATCCTCACATGGAAGCCCAAGAAGGACATAGAAATTCCATCAGCATTAAAAAAGATGTAGGGATGGGATTCAGTCTCCCAGCGTTTACGAAGAGTTAGGCCAGCAAGGACCTCCTCCTCATGACTGTCAGCAATTTGTAGCCGTGGACTTTGGTCTGACGATATCAGTGAAGGTGAAGCAAAATCTCTTGCCATCAGAACCATGAACTTGACTACAAAGTCTTTAAAACCTTTCATCTGGTCAGCGAGAAAGTCTGGATCGCAGAAAACTGAGATCTCGCAGTCTTTCAGCTGAACACTGAGGAATCTAGAAAAGTTTCTCAGCTCAGCCCAGGAAGGATCATTCATGCCACAGTGATGGAGAAGGTGACTGAGGCAGTCAATGTGACTCCCGATTTTGTCTCCTTGCTGATAGTTGAAACGATCCAAGTTCTGTTTATTTCTGTACATTTTCAAGTATTGGTATGGTCTTTGAATCCCCTCACTGTTGAACTTTTTCTCATCAATTAGATCATGGATCATGTCACTCGAGGTCAACATCTGCTCCACCTCTTTCGGTGCTCGACAGTGTGTTGTTGGTAGAACATCCAGAAGCGTCACATTGATCTGAAGGAGATAATGTCAATGATTGCACATCACTATAAAGTAATGCAAAAAAGTCAACAGTTAAGATGAACAAAGCAGAAAACAAAGCAACTTGAGGTTTGATCAACAACTAACCTTATGGTATAGGCTGAAAATTGTTTTGGATAACTTTTCTTCATTATAGATGTATGAACAAAGTACGGTTAGAAATTTGCCACAGACTGAACATGAAGTTAGTAAATGCAATCTGACAGAGAGACCTGGGCAAAGTGAGTTTTCGGGGCCACTTGCTGCCTTTGGTCATGCAGAAAGATTATTACAGAAAACCAAAAGCCCTGATTCAGTAATTTCACATATTCATGTATTCTTTCTTTAATTAATCATTTTCACTTTTGCACTATTCACTATTTCGTTGATATTTTTTAACTATAGTTTTTATTAAAATCCACCCCTACAAGATTTAATATAGCCTCATAGAATATGAAAATTCCCACAACTACTCTAGAAGTTTGAGATGCTTGGATGTTTAGAAGGAAGCTTTTAACCTGAGGGGAGTCAGACCCGCTGTGGGGTCTCATGACCTCGAAGATAATCAGGTTTTCCGGGTTTCTTCTCCAAAGATAACCACGTTGATCGCTCAAACATCCCAGAACTGAAATTTGGAAAATAACCTCCTCCAGTCCTGGACGCACCTGAATAGAAACATGTAAGGACATTTACAGACTGTAAGGAAATGACAACTTTACTGTAATCAATCATCTAGATTTAACACACATTTCAAATAGTCACAACAAAATAGCAGAAAGTAAAATGATCTAAAACTAACTTCTGCTGTATCAATGTGCAGCAAAACTGGATCTTGTCCCCTCAGCGGAGCCAGGCGATTCAGAAGCGTTTGGACAAGTGAGTCCACACTGATGATTGGCTCTGTCAGTCTGATGGTGATGAGTTCGGCCCTCGGACATTCCAGTCTTTCTCTCTCCGCCAACCGTTTCACACGAAGAGATTTTCCTGGGGACACACCAATACATTAATTAGGGAACCGGAGCAACAACAAAAAAAAGGACTAAACAACACAACTCAAGGTTAAACATAGGAATAAGACAACAAAATAAAAAAAAAAACATCATAAGGAAGAAATGACATGAAGGTGAAAAAGACGATTATCAAAGTCTGGACATGATTTCTGTGGCTTGCTGGGTCTCACCTACAGCAGGACGTGCAGAGGACACCACCCGAACTGAGAGACGGTCCAGTCTCTGGGACAAATGATGTTGCAGATATCTTTGGCACTGTTTAACAGATGGACTGACACCCACCTGAACTTTGTAATTGCTAAAGAATGATGGTACATATCGGTTCTGGTGGTCCACTGGGCTGACGATCACGAGCCGGTACTGTCCAGCGCTCTCCTCAAAGTCTTGAAAAAGCTGTCCCAGAACAACACCCACCTCGTAGGACAGAAGCCCTGGATTGACCAGACAGTAAATGTTCCTCAAATTCTGCACACACCCTGGTAGGAGGGCCCGTCGAAGGAATAACTCCACCTCCTCATCTGTTGTGTTTTCACTGCACAGCATAACCTCATCAGGAGAGGGCAGAGGCTGTTCTGCACTTAAAGTGTACAGCGACAGAACAGTGGTCAGAACTTCTGTTTTGGAGCAGACTACAAAGTTTGGTATATTCTCTTTAAGGACTTCTGGAAACATTCTAAAGGCCTGTTGCTGATTCTCATCTGCCAGGCTGGACAGGACGTGTGCCAGAGTTAGGAGGTCCAGATACTCTCTGAGGTGCCAATGCATATTTGCTTTGAACCTTATCCAGAAGTCTTCAAGAGTTTCCTTACTCCTGATTCCTGATGAGATGGCTGAATCTTCATCTTCTGAGGAGAACTCCATTAAGTCTGCAGATATTGTGGAATCTTCCTGGTCAGATTCTTGGGAGACGATAATTTTCGCTTTACTGTAAGCATTTCTCAGGTCTTCTGTGTTGCACTGAGGTTTGACAGGATGGAGCAAAAACCAGATCTGCTGTGGAGGTGGGCTCTGCTTCAGACAGACCTGGTATAACCAGTGACTCAGGTTGACCAGCTGCTGACAGGTGAAGTGGTTCATCACATGAAATTGTGAACGCATCTGTCTGATGTAGGAAGTCCAGTCCTTGTGGCAGTCTTCCAGTGTCCTGGCAAGTTGTTGAATCTGGTCCAAGGTGTTTCCAAAGTACAGGAACTCCGGCTCAGTCAAAGGTGAGAATGTGAGTCTGATGCATGGGAGGGGATCCCCGCTACATTGGACTTGCACCTCGCTGTCTTGGAAGAGAAAATTGCCCGATATTTGCATCTGGTGGAGGATGGAGCTGAGACGTTGGACTCCCTCAAAGACCTACAGACAACAACATGTTTTTCAAACTTAAGACTTACTCACAAATAAACGAATATATGAAAAGTCAATTGCTATATCTGGAATGTATTTCATTATCCCATAACCTCGTACAAGGACTTACATCAGAGAAGGTGTCAGCGTGATGGCGGCGCTGCTCGCCTCGTGTTGACATCAGCATGAGTTTGTTCTGCAGCTCCTGGAGTTCATCCAGACTCAGAGTCTTCTCCTCCTGATCCCGGGAAAGTGTGAGGTGAACAAGGTTTTGGGGACTTTGCTGTAAATACAACAGAAAGTATTAATCAACTCTGCTGCCAGTCCAAGAGTCTCTTAACATTTGAACCTTTTGAATGTTTTTGCCAGAGCAACAGATGTGGAAGACCCCGGCGTCAATGATGGCAGCGGCAAGAGAAAGTGACGACTCCTCCACTGACCCATGAGAATCCTTCAGAGACTTCAGCCAATCAAGCCATTGGGTCGAATCAATCTGTCGAAAATGAACATTGAACCCCTTTATTCAATTTGCAACGACGTCACAAAACTCATACCAGCTTGTCTGCAAGTTTGTCGTCTCGGCTCTGCGACTCCCAAACTTTTGCAGCGGTGGACAGGAACTGGTCTAGTCCCGTTTGAGCAGAGAGGGAGTAGATCAGCGGTCCGTAACCGAGGACGGCATCATGGAAACTTGCCACACGGTCAATCTCAAGGTCATTCTCTCCCGCTGAGATTGACGCAAGTTCAACGAAAACTTTTACATGACTCTGGTCTGATGAAGAAAGAAAAGGGAAACACAACATTATTGTCAAATGTTGTACTAGATCATTGTATATTATAATAACAAGACTACATTTAATGTATTCTGGGGGGGGGTGGCTCAGTGCAATTCTATAAATTGTTATAATTTTTCAGAAACGAGAAAGTAAATTATCTCACTTTCTAAGTTTTCTTTGACCCATTGGACCAGAACCAGACTTGACACAAACGCTTCCAGACACACTCGCTGCTGTTCTGATACACCAGCGAGCCGCTTTTGGGCTTTGGTGAGGTCTTCACCGATGGAGCTCAGAGTCATGTCCTGGAAATTGTCTTCTCTCTGTTTAAAAAGCAGACACATGTATAACATCAATATGTTAGTAGTCATGTTTATTTCAAACAAAAATCAACAGCATAACAAAAGACTTTACCAATAGTCGAAGGGATTGGATTTCCCTGAAGTTCCCAGACAGCTGCAGTTTCTCCTTGATCCGCAGGATGGCATCAGCTGCAGCTGCTGCTTCACGCAGTGTACGATATTTGTCAATGTGAACAAGACGTTGTTCGACCCAGTTCTCATCTACTTTGCAACCTTTGACCTCTTCAAGAACCTCTGACATCATCATCAGTTCTCTCTGCAGCACATCTCGATCACCCGTCTCAACCAGAATCTGTTGCAGCTCTCGGAAAGTGATGTTGGCAGTTGCCATAGCAACAGCCCGCTTATGGAATTCAGAAAAAAGCGGATTCCATATAACGTTGCAGATCTGTGTAAGTGTAAGTTGAAGATGTGACCTAGAAGACTTCAGGTCAGAGAATCTTCTGCACCAGGATGACAGGATAAAATTGCTGTGCTGCAGTTTGTGCATTTGGGCAGCCATCGCCAGTGTATTGATGCTGGTCTTGTACCACACAACCTGGAATGGACCCACTGGCGTCCTTTCTTTACAATCCTCATCAAAAGATTGGACCCGAACCAAGTTGTTGAAATGCTTGGTAGAGATTTCTGCATTGTGTTGCTGGTCCAGGCTCTGGAGGTCAGGAACTGAGGAAGAACGTTGAGTTGTAAACAAGCATCGTCTTATTCAACCCTAATGTTGTGATTCATTAGTTACCAAGAACTGGAACCAGAGTGTTTTTTATGTTGCAGTGTGAGGGTGGTGTTTCCTTATTTGTTTCTACGTTGTGTGGGCTTGTTTCTGTTTCAGTGCAAGTTTCTTTCCTTTTATCTGCTGTACTGTTTTGTTTGTTGTTGAGTTGATGTGTTTGGTTTTGTTTAAATGGTGTGTTGTTGTTATAGGATTACAGGGGTGAGAGAAAACACTGATACACTTAAATGTTGCGATATTCAACAGTATGTGTGAATACATTTTTATTTTTTTTAATCATAATTATTATAAGCTCTATATTCCTAAACTAAAATAATTCGGTTTTTTTTTATTAACAATTAACATGTGAATATTCACAGCCTATGTGGTGACTGAGAATGTGAGGATACGGTCAACTCTAGCAGTTTTTAAAGCTGATGTTTGGACATATTTTGGACTTAAAGCCAATGAAAGAACTAACATCTCAACCCCAGAGTCAAGTACTCGTGCAATACCACACATACATCCTTGTTCCTACAGTATAGCAATATATAGGAATATATCCTAACCTTGCCCCTGTGTTGTGACATGAATTGTACCGTCAGATTCTTGCCAATGTTTCTGTTAATAAATGGTGATGGTGTGTTTTCATGTTGAGTTGTGTAGTTGTCCTGGCTTTCACACCTGATACACATTCCGACACCTTTGCCATCATCTTCATCAGTGCATCTATCTGCTGTCGCCGCTGCGTGAACGAGTCCAATTCCTTCTGCCTCTGAGTGAGAACCAGATCCAGTGAAATCATGGCCGATGAGTTCTTCTTGTCTGCGGATCATCGGATTGTTCAAACTTATGTTCCAATCCTTCGTTTACATTATGAGTTTGTGAGTGCATACATTGTTGAAGGAGTTTTTTCAGCTGCTCAGAGTACTTCAGGCATGTGCGGAGATCTCCCAGACGCACATGACCCCACAGCAGTGAGTCCACTAAAGACTTAAAGTCTGTCACACTCTGGTGGACAATTGCTGCTGCTGTATAATCCACAGGGATGGACCTCCAGTCTCCTGAGGACACAGTTGGATCAAGAGTCACATGACATAAATATCTTAGATGAAACAGGATCATACCAGTGGTAGTCAGCAGCACATGGAGGACAGACTGTGGGTCTAGCAACCAGCTGACCGTGTCGTCCCCAAATCTCTTAGATGACTGGCAAAGAAGTTCAGACACAACAAACTGGGAAAGAGGAAGATCGTTTTTGGACTGCAAAGTACGCATCAGGTCGCCTTCTTGTTTCCTCTGAAGAAAAACAGACGTGATTCAGTCATTAATAGTTGAAACAGGCTTGGTGAAGTGCGGCCTCCTCTGATACCTGGCAGAAGCAGGCAATGGCGGAGCGACAGGCCTCATGAAAACAGGACTGAACATCGCTGTGACTCTTCCCCAGGGTCTCCAGAGTGGTCGGTAAACAGCAGACTAGCACCTGCTCCAGCTCGCTAACCTGCACAATTGACATTATGTTAGTCCACGGATACAAGTCACAGGAAATAGAAGGAAGACAAAGGAAACTGACTTGAGAAATCCTCTTCTTTAGGTCCTCTTTACAGCCACGCATCCACTCTGATGCCACTTCTTCCAATGAACATTCCACCTTCATCAGTGAGTCCCACAACTGAACAACATGCAAAGTTTAGATACACAATAATTTACGACGCTCTCTGATGGATTTTAACTTTTGACTGAACTCTTTTATTTCTAATCAGAAAAATAGTTTAAAATTGATTACAATAGTATTAGAGGTAACCGGGAGATTATCACCTGGATTTCTTTGGGGTAATTGAGTTGGTTGGAACGTGGTTTCATCAGCTTTTTCTCCAGCAGGTCTTGTCTCCACTTCCGGATAAGCTGATGCACTTCATTCAGATCCTTCTTGAGCCCTCCAAATTCCTGTTGTTCATTTGAAGTCTGAAGAATAGGAGATTGAAAATTGAATAAGGTGTTTTTCTTCTTAGTGACTCTGAATGGAGGTAATTGAATCTACAATACATAAAAACACAGGAATCAGTGTAAGCAAAGTCATCTATATTTCCTTCTGTCCAAGATCCATCAACATGATATCATATAGGCTTCTCTGTCTGCCGACAGTCTTCCTGATTAAAATGCAATATAGAAAAATTGAAACAGCATCTGCTAGCACTCTATTCCCCTAAGCCACCAATTATTTAGGTGGAAGATGAAAAAGCCCTGGCGGGCTCTGATACTTGGGTGTTTCCGAGGGGTTTTGTATCTGGTTAGCTTTACTGGTATAAGAGAGAAAATGAAAAAGTAACCAAGACCTCTTCCTCTGTCACGGCACAGATCTCAGCGGTTCTCAGCACCAGCTGGTAGCAGCGGACAACAGCATTGTACATTGGGACCAGGCGTGCTGTGGCACATGTGGACCGGAGCAAACTGATGACGCTCCTGAAGACATGCTTTCTGTTTCCAGCCAGTCTGTGGACAGAAACAACCACACAAGATAAGAGTGAACAGCAGCATCACAATCCTGTCATGCTTGACCCACTGCTGCGGAGGTCGGCGACCTTTACCAATCAGAGGGAGCCATCAGCACCTGTTTCTCTAGAGTACTGTATTTTCCTCAATATATAGCGCACTGTCAATTAATTATCTATTTTGAACTTTTTTCAATTGCAAAGTGCACCAGATTACAAGGTACGTTATGATTATTGTCTGTCAGTCAGACTCTCTGTCTTGATGAATGTGTGTTTACCTTCTGTCATCAACTGCTCCCACACAGCTCGCACTTTAACTTTGAACACCCTTTTGATACCGATATCTAGCTCTTAAGTAAATCCACCTGGAATGATGTCAAGCGTGTTTGTGTTCACATTGTGTTGGTAACAGTTTGGATTCTACGGTAGTGATAATGCTGAAAGCAGTACATCCGTGAGGTTTACCAAAGTTGTACCAAATAATTTTGGCAGAGAGAGTTGAATGCCGTGTACCCACACAAAAACTCTTTTAGGTCAGTAAGCACAACCTGAATTAATCTGAATATAAAGCGCTCCAGATTAAAAGCGCAATTTTGTTTAATTAAAACATTTCAATTTGAAATTTATCATGGTAATCTGGTATTTTTTACTCTTGTGTTTGACATTGAAGGGATTCTTATTTTTAACTGTGTTATTAGGTAAAGCACTTTGTGCTCAATTTATATATTTGTACACAAAATGTTACACCTGCTAGTCACATCAGTTTTCAATAAATTGTCAAATATTTAGTAACATTTGGATCCAAACCTGCACACTTCACGATCCTTGCAGTCATCAAGCTTCAGCAAGATGTGATCAATGGTTTTTATTGTAGCCTGGAATGACACGACAAGAAGAAGTTATGAGTAACAATATCAACACATGAGATTAAGATTTATTTGATTTTTTTTTACACATTTTGACTTTTATTTGAGCAAGAGTATCACTTGTTCATGTTTGTCTGCAAAAGTGTGTTTGGATTATGGACCTTACAATTGCAGCGGAGTTTGGCAGAGTAAACTTTTATTGCTGTTATATATCATTATTTAGTCAGTAACACACCTTCATTATAACTACTCCAATTATACGTGGCATTAACAAACCAGTTCCTCAAAGGTGACGAACAATGATTGATACAATACAAGCCATGACTGAAATTAACTTTTTTTTTTTTTAATGACAGCACTTCTTTTTATGGAACTGCAATTACATTAGGTTGAGTAAAAATGTAAGTAACAATTAATATTGTTATCACTCTTTTGGAAAACATAAACCTGTTACAATTACACAATAGATTCCATGACACTGCAAAGAAACATTTATGACTCTGTAATGAGACCAACATTTTCATTCTTATGTATTGCTGCTTTCAAGACAAGGAAACGTCTGAGAAATAAACCTGCAATCATTTTATTCAAATCAATAAACACATCCCTTAGTCAAGAACCTGAATTTCAGGGTAGAAGGACTTACCTCATTGTTCTCCTGACGCTGCCTTTGACATATTTGCTGTCGGTACATCAGGCTCTGGATCAGCTGCTCTGCTGTGAAGTTTGTCTTAATTGAAAACTGAGGAAGATCCTGAAATGCCACCAGAGCTGAGCAGCCAATGCGGAGCAGCTGCGAGGGCTCTTTAGCATTGGACATGACAGTTTGGATGTGTTCCAGAACCCTCCTGCAAAACAATTCTCGGTAAACCAACAGCAAAACAGCAATGATACCACTTTGTCTATAAAAAAAAACACATACAAACGCTTATCCTGTTTCCGCTCCATTGACTCTCTAAATTTGCAGAAGTTTACTCCCTCCAGTCCAGACCAGTTATTCTCCTCCACGGTTGGACCAAGCTTGCCAGCATGAGCATCTGCCTGTCTCACGGCGAACAGCAGAGGCAGCAGCAGCACAGCCTCGGTCACAGCCAGCTCTATGCAGCGATTTATGAGAGCGACCACAAGGCTGAAGCACAGAATCAGTGTCACTCGGATCAATACACAAAACCTGAAAATGATCATGTTTATAATAACCATGAGCGAACTACAATGCTGTAAATGACTACAATTATAACATAATAGTTTAATAACAGCAGGATTGCTAACATCTGTGGGGTAATATCTTATTAGAAGATGCTCACAATGGGGTGGCCTTGAAACGACTCTGAAACTCCTCTAGGCTTTTTGGTTGTAATGCCTCTTCTGATGAGACCAATACACAGAGTTCTGCGAAGTCTGGGATGCCCAGTGGGATCTGACAACTTGTGGTCACCCGGAACAGCTGGAAGCCCAGAATAAGTGAATTTGGATTGCGGAAGATTTCTGGAAACTGAACACGTAGCTCTCCTTTTAGGATCCGGACCAGAACCTTAGAAACCAGCTCTCTTGCCTGGAAACAAAACAAGTAGGTTGTTGGTCAAACTTAACAAGAAAGAGATGTTTCTGGATTACAATGGGTAACTGATTATGGAAGTAACAAACTGTACTAATATCTTTAAAGATATTTCAAATATATTTTGTTTTAAAAGACCTGACGACCTCATGTTTAAAATGTGAACCAACATTAGTTACTAACTTACCTTAATCTCTGAAAGGAATGAGCCATCTTGATACTTTATTCGGTTTGGAGCTGAATCCAAAGATCCAATGAAACAAAACAAGTGCCAGATAAAACTCTCTGAGCTAGAAGGGTCGGATGGGTCCCATTTCCTGAAGATGGTGTCTAACAGAAGAGCCGCAGAAATCTGCCAGTTCTCAGAGAGCTCTTCTCTGCGTGAACCAAAAAAGTGTATCTTGTCCAATAAACCGGTAACCAGGGACTTGGAGAGGCAGATGAATCCTTCATATATGTGCATGTCTGAAACAACGAGAGTCTGGGTCAGAAGAGAGCGACTTTGTCAATTGTCTCAACCAACCTTTGATGTTGTTGTTACATGGAATGTAGGCTGTTCGTGATGCACTCTCTTGAATATCCTTGTGACGCTGCTTGACTCCATACTGATACGCAAAACATGGTTTCCTCCTTATGTGGTGCTCTTCAATGGAGAAACTAGCGTGGACCAGAACGCTTTTGTCTTTCTGGACACTTTGCACAAGATACAGATATTTCAGTTTGTGTGTGAAGAGAATGAGGAATAAAGACAATACAGGCCATTTATCATGTTATTCAGGTCAGTTAAAATACATGATCAGACTCACCATGAACTCTCCACCTTAAGAGTAAAGTCTTTATCGTCAGAGTAAAGAACCAATCTGTCTTTATCCGGTTTGAAATTAAAACTCTTGTCCAGAACTGCGTACATGTGAATGCGAAACATGGAACCAGTAGGGGGCACCGTCTCAGAGCTGAGATTCCTGCAGATTACATTAAAAGTTTGTCACAATCTCTTCAGAAAGAACTACTCAGAGTGTGTGTTCTGAAAGAAAAATGACTAGATTTTGTGATGTTCTTATCTTGCCTGTTTTGGCTGGATTTTTTCTCCTTGTCCTGTGACTCCCCTTTGGACCCCCCAGATGCAGCTTTAGCGTAAGACATTGGTTCCTCATGCTTGTCAGTTGGCAGTGGAGTAGGGTTGGGTTTGGGGGCATCTTTTTGAGCCGTCTTTGCTTCCCCAGGATCTTCTCGTTCTGATCTTTGTGTCACCTCCTGGTCAGCATCAGCACTACCTAGTTCTGGTGGTTTTCGGGTTGAGTCTTGACTTAGGGTGCCTGGTGTTGTTTTGTCAAAATCAGTTTGTGATTCCTGGCTGCTTTGGACCAGGATTGGCGTCTGGGTTTCTTTGTGACTCACATTAGGGACCAGAGTCTGTGTTTGTGCTGTCATGCCCTGATCCCTTGTTTGTGTAGACGGGTCAACCTCTACGGAACAAGTTTCCTCCGTTTGACAACTCGACGACTCCAGCTTCTGTTGTTCTCTATCCTGAACCACAGGTTTTTTCTTTTTTCTCGGGGGTCTTCTCTTTTGGGTCGCGTCCGTTTGATTTCCACCAACAGGATTCTCCGACCTTGGTCCCTGAAAGCAATTTAAGCAGTAAAAATAAATGTGTTTGTTAGAGATTAAGTATGTTTTAATCTTGTTTTCATTTCTATCTTTTAATTTGGTTTTGGGCCCTGTGTGTGCTATTTTTGTATACTTAAGACCTGGATCTTGACTTTATTCTATTTGCGATGTCAATGATTATGATTATGGTTAAAGTAACTTTTAGGTTACTGTGTGTGTTGTCGAGGCTTGTTATCGTCATGTAACCTGTTACACCCAGTTGCGCAATATAACCACTAGTGTGTTCTGTCTCCATTCAAATATCTCCTGATCCCATTACAGTAAAGCCCTTCCCGTAGTTATCAGACAAGAAAAAACAATTTTTTTTTACCCTTTACAAATATATACTTAATTAAAGCCAAAATAACTGATAGATAACATAACTTTACCTTATTTCTGCTTTATGTATTTATTATTATTTACTCATGACCTGAAACTGATTTTCTGTGGTAGTCGGTCTTTAACAATCTGTCAAAAATGTTGGGATACCTCAAGGCCGCAACCCAAGTCACTCAGTATTATTTCATGAGGCTCCATAGTATTACGATGCTGCACTATACAGGTATAACATTGTTGTTTACAAAGATTTAAGATTTCACCTTCTTCCTCCCTCTTTTCTTTTTGGCAACACCACTTGTATTCCCTGAAGATCCAGATCCCTGATCCATCTCCAGGGCTTGAATTTTCCAGTGGAAAACTCCCACAACAATCTTTTTTTTCTGAAAACACAAGAATGAATATCAACTGTAATAGATACCGTTAAGAAACATCAAGATTCAAACTGAAACACAAGACCAATTCTTGAAAAATTAAAAAAAATAAGATCAAGTCGTATTATTTATGAAATAAGTATAATTTTATTTTTCAGCAAATAATGTCATTTCTTATTATGTGAAAAATGAATAACAATAATAGCTTTTTGCTATTCGTTTTTAGCATAACATTTTAAAAAGTTAACATTTTTAACAAAAAAACATTGTTCTTTTGAATCCATGGTTATAAAACGTTACTTTTTAACATGTACTAACAACTTTAAGATTTAATTACAGTATACTATTTATATTTAATCATATTATTTTTATGCTCCCGTGTGACGAGCACAGACAAGCTAACATATAGCGTAATGGACAAAAATACAGATAAAAAACACACAATAAACACTGTCGTCCCGCTTTTCTTATTTCAAAATAATAAATAATTGGAATCACAGTTAAGTTTTGTGTTAAAAACACGTTATAATACATGGTTTATTACTTACTTTTTCGCTCGCACTTTCCACTGCAAGATAAAACCAGAAATGAGATGCTTGCTCAACCTGGCTCAAGTTCACGCCTCTAGAAATAAGGGATCATCAAAAAGTAATGTAATTAAAATAACTAAAATCGACGAAATTAACTTAGATTATATGTAATACTGCCAAATAAAATCTGCTAAATCACAAATAAATGCATTTGAAAGTAAAATACAGATGGGAAATGACGACTAATTATTATTATATTAACCGACCTCAGATTGTTTTTAACGACGGTCTCTGACGAGGCTGGTACTGGTTTCGGTTTCGTTTCTTTGCTTCTAGCTCTAACTTTAACTTTCAAGATCTCGAAAACGAAAACAATCGAGTATTGATTCGGTTTCCCGGATTCCATTATGTGTAATTAAACTGTATTTTGAAGTTTATGTATGAAGACATTTTTACACTTTTAAGATTTGTCTTAAATATTAAGATGGAAATGAAATTAGAATGAAACAAATCCTTATCAAAGGGCAAAAAAGTCAATCACAATGATTCGATGCATAGGTCATAGGTTAAAATCCATCTTATGGCAAATGTTGGCTTGTGGGGAACCTATTTCCCCCCATGTACATAGGGGTGACTGGTATGTCTAGATGTTCCCCTTTAATATAATATTCCATGGTTGAAGAAAATAACTGAAAGCATAAGCAGAGACACTAAGAAAAGGTCAGGGGCCTTAAACAGAAACTCTTGTACAATTTGTGTTTCAGTGAATACGTTTATTAGTTTCATTTTTTATGACATTAGGAATGAAAGCAACACTTTCTGACTGTTTATCTTAAATTGGGTTTCTGGACCCGTCGGATGACCACTCGGCTTCTCCTCATTGGGGGTCGGGCCCCAACTTCTGGGACCCCAGGAGGTCTTGCTCCAGCTCTAGGGGAAGAAGAAGGGTTCCGTTCAGACCGGATGTTATCGACAAATCCTTCCACGGTATCAAACTGGGTGGTCATCAGTGCGAGGCGTTCCTTCAGGGTGTTGAACTCCTTGTAGAGGTCAGCGAGGGCATCGGACAGGGTCTGGATTCTGGGGAAGCGTGGGGTCCAGTTAGAATTTCTGAGACAGATGAGGAATCAAAGACTCTCACCGGCCGTAGTCGGGAAGAACTGTGTTGTGGTCGTGCAGCAGCAGGTCCTTCACCTGCGTTAGGATGGCGAACTTCCAGTTGTCCAGAACAAGTGTGAGGTTAGAACAGCCTCTAGGTGGCACTCTTTCAGTTGCTGCAGCAATATGGAAACAAATAAAATTGAAAAAACAATACACAAAAGTGTACGTTTTCACATGTGTAGATGGATCTGTGATTCATTTCTTTACAGAGATTGTATTTCAATGTAAAAACTTGGATTTACCATCATCTGTTGTGAACCAATTCTTTGAACATGGAACTGAAATTAAAACTTGCTGGTAGGTTCATTTAAAACAGTAGATGCGTCTCAATTCAATATGTTTCCACATTCAAATACTCGTCTCAAGTTAAACATTCATTTAGAATAAACGGGGAAAAAAAGAAGCCTCAATTGCAATAAGATATATAAGATAAGTTTAATAATAAAAACCTCTAAAATTTCATATTTTTAAATGATTCATTTTGGATTATGAAATAATACATCACCACAGGATCTTACCGTCATATCTTGCGCTCCACTCTGTCCTAGAACTTTCCTTCTGAGCCACACAGATTGTCCACATAAAGATCAGAACCGCAGTAGTCTTCATCATGGAAGCAGAGTATGAACCGAACAGGGCTGTGTCTGTCTGAAAAGAAAAATGATGCGCACTCCAGGTTGTGTTCAGGGGCCCAGAGCAAGCAGGATGATAAAATGTCTTGTTTTATGGTGGACGTGCACATTCCGGGGTCTTCAGCTGGACTTCATTTGTTTCGGCTAGACTCCACCTTCTCTTCGAGCTTGCAAGAGTGCATCACCATCAGCTCCATAACTCATTTTATTTTTACCATGAGGTCTTAAAAACTTCAAAACAAAAGAAACACACAAACTGTTTTTCCTCTTGAGTTTATTTCTCTTAAATCCCGGTGTACAACTCTCAGGTTGCCAGCTAAAACCCCGGAGGAGACCTGTGCCAGTCCAGGAGCGTGCTTGCTCAGCAAACTGCTCCCATGTCAGTACAAAAGGGGGAAAAAATGTCACAGCCGACAGTCAAACCTGTCATCAAGAGCCACACTTACTGGGGAAGGGTGAAGTGATGCCATCAAGAGAAAGAAAAACACATCAATCTTTATTATTTTCAATCTTTTTTTTTTTTTTTCGTATCTACAACTAAAAATAGATTCTCACTTCAATGGAATTACTCTCACACACCTCATAAATAGTGAGTCTACAGCCCTGCTCACCTGCTGTCGTGATGGCAGCCCCTCCCCTGTCTCTGTCGGCCAATGTACGGGTAGAAGAAACCAGTCCGAGCCAATTATTTGTTTCCTTTACTTAACCATTCTGGAACTCCAATTCATTTAAACACTTCAAACTTATCCGACTCAACGTTTTGGTCCAAATTTGAGTCAAGTTAGATATGAAGCAGGAGTATGTAAATTATCAGATGATCGTGATATCTAATAGTGCAAATCTGAGACCATGGCTGACTTGGATGTTATCAACAAGTCTTTAAAGTTGAAAAAAACCTGCTCATTTTAAAAGGTCCTGACTCAACAATTTCAATCTCTCATCTCAGCCTCAAAGCAGACAGGATGCTACACAGCTCTGGTGCTCCAGAGTGAAGAGATGACTTGAGGTTTGGATGCAGCACCAGGTCAAAATGACAACTAATGATGGAAGTTGCTTCTTTAACAAATGGATATTAAAGGGACTATTCAAAACAACATGTGATTCCATCCAAGAGCAATCTGAATGTAAATGTATTTTCGTTGGATTGCTTAAAAAAAGCCAGAAGGGGGCACTGTTGAGAGCCTCTGGAGAAAAGAGCACAGAGGAGGGGATTCTGACGAAAAGTGCTTTTAGCGACGCTGCTCTCCAGAGCTGTTCTTTTTTAACAATGTAAACAAGCTTGTCGCTTCGCAGCAGCATGTCGCCTTCTGATGATGTCACGGTGAGTGGACAAGGTGGGCAGGGCCACAGGAGATTGGGGACTTTTGCAAGGAAGAGGAGGATTCAGTTTAACTGCGAGGCAGGCTGCACATCTCGCAGTGCTCAGTGCCGTGCTGGTTCATATAGGTGCAGTGGAGACAGGACCACATGGCCGAGGAGGATGGAGGCACAGAAGAGTCACTCATGGCGCCGTAGCCCAGAGAGCTAGAGGGCTGACCTCCCACCGTACCTGGAGAAGATCACACCGTGTCAACACATAATTGGGGAGAGTGACTGAGATGTTTGATATTGTGGACTTACTGCAGAGCTGCTCAATTGTTGCCCACTGCTCAGACTTCTTCCAGGTCTGAGCGAGTTCCTCATTAGATGTTCTCACAGCATCCAGGAGCAGCCCAATACTGTCCTGCAGTCATCAATATGAAGATCAACTACTGTCACAGGTGAGAACCATAATCCATGCTGGCATTTGCGCTTTGAAACAACATCTTAACCTCAGGATCAACTGACTTTCCTATTGTGCAAAACACGCCGCGTTCTTACACACCGAAAGAAAATAACATTCTCTGAGTCTTCAGACAAAGAACCAGGAGCTGCATCAAGAATCAGTATGAAAGTTGGCCGATTGCGCAAGAACAACATCTTAGTGGCGCTAAGGTATGGACTGCACATGTTGGCATCGGAACCTGAACAGCAAAATTGGACTCACTCCGAGAGGCATGACTTCATTGGTGACGAGGAAGAGGAGGAGATGGAAATCGGACACAATGTTCAGGAAGGTGGTGGGGGAGCTTTGGGAAAGGTACGATGCTAAACTGTGGAAATCCTGTGGAATGACAGAAAAAAGCAGCTGAAATAAAACGAACAACATTTGCCTAGTGCCGTAGCCACAAAAACCGAGACATTCAGTTTGCAGGTCAGGCTATAGTCATGCCTAAGTAAGACATAAATACTTGTGTTTCTCCAAGGATGTCCCGGTTCTCTATGGGGAAGCGTAGTGTGGAGCTGAATGTGTACTGAGGGTCTTTTGGGAACGTTGTTGTGATCTGCAGTTGACAAAAAATAAATAAATCTTATATTCAATCTAAAAATGGGAGACAAAACTTAATCCATTACTTACATCTATGATGAGATACTCAACCGGAAGAGGCCGGGCGAGAAATGTAACATCGTTCCCAAATTTGTCTTTGTCCTTGTTGTCAAAGAAAAACAGGATTTAAAATCAGTTTTACATTCAACAAAATTAAACACCTCCACTCAATGTAAACACATCTTTTTCTTCACTACCACAGTCTTGAAACTTTGTCAAGAAATAGTTTGTACATTTATTTTTATTTTGAATATTTAACAGTATGTTTATGTTACAGAGGTTATTTTTTTGCATTTTTCTTGTTAAAAGAATATATACATTTCTTTTTGTATCGAAAACATTATAAAGTCATGAAAACTTTCCCAGAGTATTGGTATTGAGTTGAAACTTAAGTATCGTGACAACCCTAGTACGTTATTTTACTTTGACAGGCAGACACGCTTGTGAAGAAGGAAGCTTTGATTAAAATTCACAAACGTACAACTTGGCATGAAAATGTTCCATGAATATTGTTTTCTTTAATAGCTTGTACACTTTTTACCATCATTTCTGTAGTGATGACTTGCACATGGTCATCAAGATGTCTCCAGTCTGAACATATTTTTTCGAACTCTAGGTAAGTGTGTACAGCTTTACGAGGCTTTTGATGGCCTTCTTCCAACTTATTTATGATCTTTCTAACCAGTTTTTTTGTGCCCTTTATTCCTGTGACTTTGTCCAGGATTGGGTCTTAACGTGGTTAGCGTTTCTACGATATTAAATCAATAAATGCACATCAATTATCTCCACAGATTAGATTATAACACCTGAAGATCTGATTTCAAGCTCGCAGACGTTTTAATTGCTCGGCCTCTGAAAAAAGTTTATTTGTTAGTGGTGAGCGAACCTTGAAGAAGACATCCGGCACATACTGCTCCGAACTAGACTCTTTGGCATATCCAAGCTCTGGAGCATCTTTGCAGGGCAGCAGACATTCATCTCGGACCAAAGCCATACACTGGTTGGACACCTGGTAGCCCTCAAAGTGGACTTGGTTGTCTGGACCGCCTGTATTTAGAAGAAGACGGTGAACATCTGCTTGAGGGCGATCATTCATAGATGCCATTATCCCTGCACTCTTTAACGGCGGATCATTCAGAGAAGAACCACAACACTCTGCAAGAGTCGATGAACAGTGGTCCTGCACTGTAGGCACATTATCTATTACTGGTACTCACTATTTATCATTGGTTGTATCTGTAATCTGCCATTAAATCAAAATGTATGAAGATTATTCTGTGGGTTGTGTAGATGGCTGTTTTGGAGTCAACCTTTACAATTTGTCATCATTCAACATTTAGTGTTTGCCATTGCTCCACTTGTAAGAGTAAAGCTATATTGTACATATATGCTGTATTTTACCATTCAAAAGTCAATAATAAGATTCAGTCAACATTAAGTCCTGCAGGATCAGCAGCTGCACTGAAAGCTGAACCACATGTCTTTTAGAGTCTCATTAGACTTCAAGGCCCCTAAATGCAACAATGCAATGCCCATGATCTGTGTGTGTGTGTGTGTGTGTAATGAACAGCTGCAAACAATACTTGATTTTATTTGGTCAAAGGTAAGGTAAGGTAAGGTAAGGTAAAACTTTATTGATCCCTCAGGAGGTCTCCTTTGGGAAATTGTTTTCCCAAGGCTGCTAAACAACAAGATTTGACAACCGATCTATGAATTAAATCAATAAATAGTAACAAGCAAATTGAGATCAACATACCCGTCGCCACAACGCTCACAAACTTGGACCCAAAGTGTCCGTCTCTTGAGAGTCTGCAGGGGTTTGAATGTTGGTTTTGGAAGAATCCAGCTGTGATGCACTCCTCTGCGCTCAGGTAGTGAGAATCCTGATGTAGAGGTCATCATGGTGAGATGCTGATAAGGAAAAGTTACTCTAGTTCCGGTCCTCACCTGGTTTCTGGAGTAGCGGACGGTTCCTATTCTTGTGTCCTCCGAGAGCAAGTCTGTGAAGATCCAACCCACCTACACAATGACAAAAAAAAAAAAGAGAGGAGCAAATTATTATTTTTTTATAAAATGATGAGAACATCAGACAAAAATACTACTTTACCCTTTCTGGCTGAGCACGTAACAGAACACAGTAGTCGTGAATCGTCTTACCAAACCTTAGATCTGCTGCATATAAAATGGCCTAAGCATTTTTTTTTACATATTTAATTAAATGTATTACTATAATTGCTTTTATCTTGTTTATAACTTAGCAGGACCACAAGTCTATTGTGGTGGAGTAAGTCAACACCTCCCACAGAATGTTATGTTACAGGTGTTACTGTTTTCCACAGTGAGCGTGGATTGTTTACTAGCACTTGTGGGCGGATCAACGCTGCAGAAAGAAACAATACTCCCACCAAGCCTTATGTTACTGCTTAAGGTGCTAAAATATTATTCTTGCTGCTGCTTTTCCTTGGAACATATTCTGGTTAAAGTATCAAGAAGTTAAGCGTTTGTTTGCTGACGGATGTGAAAAGAAACAAAAAATAGAAACACGGCGTACATGCTTTATTGAGGATCAATCGATGGGTTCTTGCAGCTCTGACCATAACTAGTGGAGAAGCTGCAAACTTAAAACTTCAGGAGCCGAAGGAAAGAGCCAACAGTAGAGGTTTATGAGTGGCAGGAAATAAGTGTTTTTTTAGGTGCTCCCTTGTTTCAACATTACTCTTAACCTTAAAGCCATAATATTCAGCAGCCCTTTGAATATTTATATGTTGTTCACCAAGAGAGAAAACACAACATAAATGATAGTTAGTAAAGGTCATTATATATTTTTTTTGTTAACTATGTTGAATAAATATGTGTAGCATTTGGCTAAGGGTCGTCTGTATACACACCCATTAGTATGAGTTTACTTACTTGACATTCAAAGAGGGTTCCTTCAGTGTAACTAGTATGTAGAAATACTTGCATACAAATGGATTATATTGGACAGAAAAACCTCAAAGCAGCAGACGTACCTTGCGCAGTCCAAGTTTGGCAGCGATCTCATCCACTGCAGCAGCTTTGGGATCGTCCAGCATCTCCAGACTATTCTGGGTAGCATTCTGAAACATGGTAAACAAACAGATCAATTTACTTTTCCCAATATTTGTGCATATTTCTTGCATCTTTGCAAATTTTGGATAAAGAGATAAGTTAACAGGCATGTTTTTGTTACTCAACATTTGACATTTTAATTAGAAATGTATACATTTTCTTTAATTTGATTTAAAATCATTATTTCTTCTAGTGACAATGTTTTTAATGGTTTTACAATGATCCATGTATTAATAAATGTATATATGTGATCAATTTAATTCTTTTTTCAGGAGATTCAAGAGTCTCACTCACCTGTGGGGGCTCATAAATGGCTGCAACCTCAGCCCTAATGCCCAGAGGAATGTCTTTGTGCTCGGTGTAGCGCCCGTATAAGTAGCCCATCCTCTGACTGCCCGTCTTCCTCCAGAAGTCCAGGAACCGATCGGCGATTGTGTGATTCTCAAACATGATGTTGTCTACATGTCTGTATTTCTAAGAGCAGAAAAAATCCACTCAGATCATGTCAAATGGTTGTGATGTTCCAAAAAGGGTTCGGTACCTGTCTACTAAGCGTGATTGCGCTGGGCTGACACTTGGTGCAGATGCCCTCAGGCCAAGGAGGATGGCCTTCACAGCCAGACTTGATCTTGCAACTGATGTTCTCTAAAGCCGCAAACTTTCCTCTGTATAGCAAGACAAGGTCACAAACAGCCAGGGAACTCCTTCTCCTTCTATGCTATGAACTTACTTGTCGGCTCCGCCCGTCAGCTTTCGGAGATATGCATGGAATGACATTTGTTTGACTGGTGGATCAAGGTGGTTCAGGTAATCTTCGTCAAAAGGCTAGAAAAGAGGTACAGGTCAGTGATAATGACCTAATAACCTTCACATATAGAGTCATCACGTTGCTCACCTCCAGTGGTACGCAGTGTACACATTTACCAAGGGCTCCGTGGCGACACCTGTGATATCATGACAGAACGATCAGAGATAAAAAAGCAACTAATCAATGTTCTAGGAGTTACAGTGTCAATGAGAGGAAATCTTGCCTTAACTTGTTACAATATGATGTCCGTGTATTAAGGAGTCATTTTGTTTATGACACACAATGCACTATTTGCTTAACCACTCGGCCGGCTGTCCTATTGACGTTACAAGTACCAAGTTCAGTTAATGTGGTGACACAAAGGATCATGGGAAAGATAAGGTACCACCTGTACAATCAATTCTACTGCTTTAACGCTGTACAGACAGCAAAGAAACAAAACTGTTTTGGTACTTTCTTAGGGCCTGCTGTGAAGGCTCAGAGGAATACGTTTGTTTTTAATTTGGCAGCTAATGTTTTTGACAAGTTAAATAATTAATCTGGGAGTCACTGCAAATTTGCAATGGATTATGGGATTTCACATATGGGCAACATTAGTCATTTATCTTAGATCATGGCACGTTTTAAAGGCCATTCCAGAGAGTCAATTATATTGTTTGATAATTTTAAATATAACTTGACAAAACATTTACAAAGTAACTCTATAGGTCTGCAAGATTAAATTACAAAATGAAACATTCCAAGGGAAAGGAATGGTTCAGGCAGATGTTTGATGGAACATAAAAAAAAGTTTCTTACAGCTGAGGGTCTTTGTTCCTATAAATCTTTCCATCCTGTTTGGTAAGATACTGATCAATCTCATCCTCCTGGACCCGAGGTGCCGATGATGAACGCGGAATGGAGAAAGAGGATGATGATGAGGACGTTGAGGGGATGGCCGGTAGGGAAGAGGAGAGAGGGCTGGCTGTGTCCATCACCTCACCAGGGGAAGAAGAGGAGGATGAAGGGTAAAGAAAGAGCATGTCCCCATGTCTGTGGAGAGATTGGTAGATAAGGGAACATGTTACAGAACAAGTCATATTAATTCTTATTTTTAATAGAAAATTATAGTTAGTAAAAGGATCTATGCCGAGACCTAGTCTAGTGGCGTTTTGCAAAAATCTCATCAATTTAATATTACAGTTACAGTTTTGGAATAGCCATTTTCCTACATAAATTTCAGCACTTAAATGGATTTTGATATCTTATTGACTGTTGACAAATTAAGGGGGCAGGCGGTAGTCTCAAAATGAGAAAAATGTGAAGATAAATTGAAGGTGGATTGAGTTTTAAATGGGGAGTTAATAATGGAGTTAGTAATCTGTATTCTCCATTTGTTGGTTGCAATTAGGGCTGCACGATATATCGAAAAAAAAATAGTACTTCTATGTCTCCTTGTTTTACGTCTGTCTGTCTGTCAGCTGTGCTGCTTGCTAGGCTTGCTATGGTTGCTATAGCGACAGTTTATACACGGAAGTAAGACTAACTTATGAGCGCTTCTTAAACACGAGTGATCCAGTCAGTCGCTCATCTCTTTCAACCTCCTTTGCTAAAGCAGGATATTGTAAGAACTTTTCATCTCGACTCAGTTGTTTTATTATAAGATCGTGGAACTTCCAAACAAATGTAAACCTGTAGGTCTTCGCTGTATGCTAATGAGCCAAGTTGTTAGCTTCAGGTCATTTATAAGCGGTTATGTGTGCGTGTACAAGGAGGTGGGTGACACACACTCTTCTGATTTTTAATTGATTTGGTGATATCGTGACACGCCGGCGGCTCCTCTCTGATGTCGCTCAGTTTCACATGAAACCAATTCAAGTCCCACTAAAATGAGCGTTATAAGTGATATTTTTCACCGATGAAGTCGGAACAGAAGCACTGAGATAAATGAAAGGGAAATATTGCATTGTTTTCCTTCTCTCAACACCCGGACCTCCCCTACAATGCTCGCTCCTGCGCTTGACTATCAAGACACCAATATCGAATATCACTCATGTTACCAATATCGTGCAGCCCTAGTTGCAATGCCCATTTCTGTTTTTGGAAATACCAAGTTTATCAAAACACTCATAGTTCATTGACACAAGATTAACTGCAAAAGAGAGAAAAGGTGACCCTGGGTAGACCCAAATTCAAAAGTACAGAGACTACAGATAGATTAGATGTCAGACTTCTTGAAACCACAATCAAATTAGTGAAGGTAATAGAAGTTGGAGACTAAGATGATTAGTACGGTAGCAAGTTGTAATGGTCAAAATAGTGGGACAAGAAGACTTTCCTCTACTGGAAAAAATGCTTTAGAGGGTTTGAGATCAAACCACCAACTTACTTGATCTTGAGAAGACTTAAGGTTTTGTTCTGCGAGAGGATTTGCCCAGTTTTATTTCGGTTCAGGTAAATGGAAAAACCATTGGAATTGAACCCAAATTCATCGCCCACCTGTTCAAGAGGAAAAAGTTAGTGATCCAATATTTAGATCAAGCAAGATCTGGGAGATAAACATGATACATTTCATTGATGCAGACAAGACAATGGAGTCATGGTAACATCTATAATATGCCGACAACCTGCTGTCAACACAACATGATCAGCAATCACTTGGAGTGGAATTTATCATTAAATGAAAGCACAACAAAAAAATAGATCACCTAAAATGTCAGGTTCTGAAAAGTGCAATCAAGTATCGGTCTTCGGAAACACAAACATTGATTCAATGTGCTTTTCTCTATCCAAGCAGAAGAAATATGAGTAGGCTGCCAGTTGTCTGTGTCAAGAAAACGGAGTCCTTCATTGATCCTGCAGCCATATCCATCTTCCACCACAAAGGCACATTAATTCTTAATCGGGCTATGCTGCAGTGCAACAAAGGAAGAATTCTGCCATTCACACTAAAGTAGACTCCAGTCTCTTGGTCAGAAACAGAACTGATCTTATCTAAGCTAATTTAAGACCGCGTAAGAGACAATGAAAAAGCAATTGACAACATGAAAACCAAACTGCTGTGTGTAGGAAGAAAATGAAAGCCAAACTTTACAGGGAGCATTAACAACTTGTATTCTAGAAGACAGTCTGACTTGTTTTCAAGCACAAGCTCACATCTATAGACCTTATGTTGTGATCTCTCACATCAATGAAGTGAATAATTTTAAAGAAAAGAAGAGATGGGGGAACTAACTCGCATATGAGATACGATTGTCTAAAAGTATGACCCACAAAGCTCAAGTCGCTCAGAATACTTTGGGACAAATGGTGAGCTAAATTTAGCGGAAGCAATACAGCTATACAAATAAATAAATAAATACCTTTTGGAGGAAAGCAGCTGCTGTTTCTCTTTTGGTTGAAGGAATCTTTTTCATCCCCTCTGGAGACTGAACTCTGATGATCTGCAACAGAAAATAATAAACGCACGTTGCCATTATTAGGTTTATAAAACCTTGTCTTGCAAGAACAGGAAAGCAAGTAAACACAAAAACAGAACCTAACTTCCTTTCAATAATATAGGTTAAAATACTTCCTTTCCTACTATGACTAATCCGTATCGTCCCGATATAAACACATGAGATTAATGTTTAAAACCGTTTTTTATCTGGTCGCCAAAAAACGAGAAGTTTGGATCATAGAAATGTGCTTCAATTCGAGAGCATCAGATCGCTAAAATGTCGTGTATTACTCAAAAACAAATGTTAAAATAATAAACACTCCCCAGCGCTGCCGTTATGTTGCTGTCAGGACATGATGACAGTGCAGAAATAAGTCACTTTTTAAGCCTCTAAATAAGGATGTCATTTCAAACGTCAAATAAATGTCACAAATTCGTATGGTGATGTTGGTTATTTATTATGAAATTACGAATGTCGAAATAAAACGGAAAATTCACTTTGAATGAATCAACAACATACCGGCTGTTATTATACGAGTAGGCAGTGCTAGAATCGAGATAACAACCCAAGCATCGTTTATGTGAAAGTTTCTCTGTGCCATGAGAGTTAAACAAGTTTATGACTTTCATCAGAAGAACATTATTGATTAAAATAGACGTTGTTTAGCTAGCCGGTGGCTAACAGGGCCTGCACAGCTACTTAGCTGTCGAGCTAATTCTGCTAACTCATCACTTCGGCTAATAAGCTAGCTGGCGTTAGCATGAACAAGCTGATGTACTTACGATGATATCAGCCATGGCGCCACCCAAGCCTCGCGGTGTATGTAGACGTATCAGACAGGCAGATAATAGTAATAATAAAGTTCAGAGATGCGTCGTCGGCTTATCAACGAAACTCCATCACACAAACTCTACTTCTTCTGCTGCTGGTGCTGTCGCTCGGTGCTCTTATTTTGACAAACCTGCGGGTTCAGTAAGCAGTTCATTTGTTCACTAGCGCCGCAGCAGCTCGGAGTGTGGACGAGCAGCGCGTCACAAGGGCGAACTTTCCTTTATTCCGTTAGAACATTCAGGCGTTGATAGCGAATAATGTTCTTTTTATTGGATCGGTATCATAAAATAGCATAGAATTAATCGAAACAAGTGCTTTGTTTCTATCAAAAATGTGTCTTTTTGCAGTATTGCATCACAAGAAAATATATTGTCTAGCTTTTCTACAGGGTGATGACATCATAATGTTCGCACCACTTCATATATTTATGCATCCATTATATAATAAACATATTATTAAATACAACTACTGTTTCTTATGTTTGTAATCTTAACGTAGCAAGTGATGATGGACACCCTGGAAAGATCGCCAGTCCATCATCGACAATCACTCGTTCACACTCTCATACTTTTTGACAAGTGACAGTTGAAAAAGAAAGTGTTTTTATTTTTTTAATCAGAAAGTGTGAGAGAAAAAGGTAATCACGCTTTGAAACAGAAAACAAACGAATAAATGGAGTGATTTATAAGAATGACAGTGTATTGAGATATGATATATATACAAATATATAACAAACAAAAAAGCTCCCACCAGAAACAGTGTTAAAGAGGGACAAAAAAAGGTGAGAATTATTGTTCTTTTTTTACCAGATTGATGAAAACTCAAGTAGCTGAACATGACCAACAGATAATATGGCTTCTAAATAGTCAAAGTGGAAACAATTATATACAACAATGTGGATTAAAAAAAGACAATTGGTCTTTTTGATCCTGCTGAAAGTATTTGTATTTTTGAACTAGTATTTTCAAGAACTGAGTCATCCAGAATAAATTAGATACTGTGTTGAAATATGAGGTACAACATGCATCTATATATTATCTTTCAAAATAATCCAGTTTAATTTGATCATTGTATGTAAAGTGGTCACGACTTAGATAGATTAAATTATCTAATGAAAGCTTTTGTACAAGAACCACATTCTTCCTAATACAAAGAGAGAGAGAGAGAGAGAGAGAGAGAGAGAGAGAGAGAGAGAGAGAGAAAGGACTGTCCAGTTGTTTTCTTTCTTCTCTTTTAGCCACATATTTTGGAAAGATTCCAGACTGAAGATGAAAGGTCGTTCACACAGTGGTCCGGTTTCAGATGATGCCGTACTGAGCCAGCTCGTGGAGCTCCAGGTGATTGAAGGCCTCCCAGGGACAGATGACAGTGATGTCTATAAAACACACCAATTCACATTAAAACAGATCAGAAATCCATCAACTCACACATCAGAGGAAAATAATCTAATATACAACATGTCTAGACACATAAAAATTATTCTTACCTGTGCCTAATCCCTCCATCCCTGGAATGTCATCACCGAACCTAAAATAAGTAAGTAAGTAAGTAAGTAAATTATATTTATAGAGCGCTTTTCCAGACCAGGGTCACAAAGCGCTTAAACAATCAAAACAATACTCAATAAAATATATACTTAAAGGGTCAAGATAACACCGAGAACAACTCAAGAGTTCCAGAAAATCAAGGAAAAGCCTGAACAAATAGAAACGTCTTAAGATGTTTCTTAGGAGCAACAGTTTGGAAGGATTTATCTCCTCTAGTGCTGAACCGTGTTCAGGAACCATCAGTAGATTCTGATCCACAGACCTCAGAGCCTGGGCTGGGGTGTACCAGTGTCACTATAAAGTGAGTCTAAAATATTAACCCTTGCGTTATCTCAGGGTCAAGGTGACCCGAAAGCGCAAAAGCAAATGTTTTTGTTTCATCCCTTGTGTTGTTTCTGGGTCAAGGTGAACGACCTCCCTGGCTTCTAGAAATACATATGCAATGGACGGCCTTCGGGTCACCTTGACCCTGAAATAACACAAGGGTTAACAAAATCTTAAATAAAAAGTATAAAGCATAACATGATTTGTATGACACATAAGACGTTCAGCAGATTGATCATATGGTCTATGCTAGACTCCTACCCTTGGACGCCCTTCTTTGGAGGCTTGCTCTTGAACTGTCGCGTCTGACGCTGCTTAAACTTGGGTGGTCCCTTTCGTGGGGTGGCAGGTCCACCGCTGACCCGGGTGGCTGACTTGATTTCAGCTTTGGGTGGTTCCAGATTCATGATGGGTGTCAAGTGGAATAGATCTAAATTTGTGACAGAAGAAATTGTAAAAGTGTTTGCTTCATGTAGCTGAGAGTTTTTCTATTTGGATTTTTCTTTCCATTATCATCCTTTTGTTCACGTCCTGTGCATGCAGAACCTGATTCATATAAACTGTACACGTGATCATTATAGTAAAGGCGCTCAGTTGCCCACCTGAGACTCTGAGTAAAGAAGCTTACAACTGAGCTAAGTTTTAGGTTTTCAAGATACTAGTTTTCAAGTTTCTCTGTCATCACTGAGAAAGTGGCAGAACGTGGGGGTTGGAGAGTCCCTGGTTGATCTGTTAACCCCTGTAGGTTGACAGGAGATGAGAGGCTGAATGTGGCTGGAGTGACGTTCACTCCTTCATCCTGCTCCTGGTGTGGTCAGCAGCAGCAGGATTACTCTTCCTTCAGACTGTTAGAAGAGAGTGACCCAATTTTACATTATCCCAGATCCAGTTAATCAGTAATCCAATCCCTCAATTTCATGTCTAATCCTGTAAGAAGGACACACATGCGCCAAATCAGCAAATCCAGAGGTTGTCAACAGAGACTGGGTTGCTTTTGAACTGGTCGACAGCTTTTTTTATGTTGTCGTTGTTGCTTTGGCTGGTGGCTACAGTAACCATAGTTGTTAGCAATATTCAAAACTTTTTAAACTACACCTATCTTGGACAGGCTAATGTTTTGACCGCTAACCAAAAGTTTTTGTGCACTTCCTGTCTACAGCCCACGTTTTATATCGGTCCAGAATAACGTGACAGCAGAAAAGGGTCTTAATATAAACGTTGTCAAGAATACTTGTTAATAAAGTCTTTATTAATATGAGTAGTGGTACTTAAATGATGGTAGGATGATGGCAAAGTGACTATGGTTAAGTTGTGATGATGTTAGATAGTATAGATAGTATAGATAGTATAGATAGTATATAGATAATATATATTTTTGTCAACTTGGTCAATTAGATGCGTATTAAAAATGGGTAATGATTAAGCAAAGCTGTTATCGTTAAGTCGTGTTGGGGGAAGGGGTGTGATGATCAAGTAAGGGTGATTATAAAGAGATGGTTGAAGAAAAAGGTGTAATGTTTAAAAAAAATGTACTCACCAGCTGTACGGTTAATGAATGAGCTGTCCAATGAGGTGCTGGCAGATGAGTCAGTGACCCTCTCCCGGGGCCACTTTTATACTAGTGAATCTGGGATTAAGAAACCCCGCCCTGTCGCCATAACAACACGGTGTGAATAATCAATCAAGGCAGTAGATACTTTTGAAACAAACATCAGATGGATTTTAGGAGACTAGAAATATAATTAAGTGTCGTGATGATGGACAGTAGACCACATCTTCGTAAGATTTGTTTATAAAACACTCTGGTGCTTTGATGTAATCTGCTTTTGGGAGCAGAGGAAGTAATAATCCCAATACATTCCAGATTACAAACCATTAAAACATTGACGTCAATTTCAGCTTTATGTAGGAGTGACCGTCGACAAGGTCAGCAGACGTGCATTAGGTTTTCCAACTGCTGAGCTTTTAAAGGCTCAAAGAGTCAACTCAATGACTTTGGAATCAAAGCAAAACATGTCAAACTGATCATGTTTGATTCAGCATACAAATTTGAAACTTTGTCTTTAATAACTATTATAACTTCAACTGTTGTGATGCATGTTTGGAATTGTATACTGAGTAGGGGGACTGGATTTTACAAGTTGGGCATTCAAAATAGTCACCATGATACCCTTTTTCAGAATGTTTTTCATCTTATAATTGCATGTTGTGTATTTTTATTTTAGTCAAAAGAGCGTTAATCTGGACCAGTAGTTTCTCTTAACAAATCAAACAATAATAACCAGCTGAAGCAGAGTCAGCTGCTTTGATCCTGACCAACACAAAAAGAATCAGTGGCACAGCTGATTGTATTTTCTGGTCTACACAGGTGCTCTACACAAATAGTAACTTTTTTTTTCTGTGAGAAACATGTATAAAAAGGGAACAAAAACATCTAGGAGTTTTAACAGTATTACATGTGTTGTCATATGTAAAGTATCCTTTTATAAACCTTCTCAGATTTGTTCAATATTTTGTAATTTTTGTCCCCCTATGTTGTTTACCACGTTACGTTTTTGTATACTTTGAAATGAGATAAGGGAACACACACAATTTAACACCATTTAAATCCCACTTTTATGAATAAGCACGTTTTTTTAATTATTCACAAAAAAATCCTAATATTAAAAGTGCAACATTTGAATTAACAGCAGGCACCACAGATGTTTATTGACTCTATTAAAATAAACAGATAAGACACATGTTTGCATAAATAGCAATGTAACTGCACATTGTCCTTTTAAAATAAACTCAACTGAACTGAAGGTGTTGGTGTTTGTGTTGGTTCATCCCTGAAGGTGTCACGTTGTCGGCTTCTTTAACAGTCTGATTTCCATCTTTAAATAGGTCTTCAGGTTCTCATCTAGAACATTCTCCTCAATGGCATCGAGTGCTTTGTCACATCCATCATTATAATACTTCAGCAGCTCCTCTGCATGTTCAATCCAAACACAGTTGTGGCAACCACTCATGCAGCAGTGGGTCGGGGCGGGAGGAGGTCCGTCATGATGTGACCGGCTAGTGTCCGATGGTCCTCCTTCTGCTGTTGCAGGAGAAGATGGAGTGTCAGGTCCAGCAGACCTAAAGTTGATCCCACAATGCAGATGCAGACGTGTCAGGCGACAGGAGAGCGGTATGGGATTCTGACAGACGACACACAACTGGGGACAAAGGAAGATTATCAAAACTCTGTATCACAAATTCTGTTCTAAAATAATGTTTTTCGTGTACTGTCCAAAAATCCAAGTTTATGTTATATACTCATCTTTGTGTGTATAGCTTATAAATGTTTCTTCTCGTGATAGGCGACAAATTAAACGCCAGTATGAAGGCTATTACCTCAAAGATAAAATCCTCAGTCAAAAATGGTATTATGTTGACTGTTTACCAACAACAAAACGAAATATCAATCCAGAGCCTTCAGAGCTCAACTTACCTTCTGCAACATGATCGACGACCTAAACGCATTGCCAGCTAAACCAAACATTATCCCAGGGTAAATAAAAGGAGTTAAAACCTTAACTTATTCATTTTAGGTGTTTTTGATGTTCAAATTAAATTACAAACGTGACAGAAAATCGTCTCAGTAGCCATAACTAAATCTAAGGGCAACTAGAGTGACGCCATTCATCCCGGAAACGCAACCTTGATAATAAAAAATGTGATTGGCCGATAGAGAACGTCCCGACCAATCGCCTGCTGAGTAGATATAACATAAACCAATCAGGACAGACGAAGATCTGAGAAGGCGGACATTTTTTTCACAAGTGTAATTACAATAATTTTCAGCAGATGTCGCTTTTGTACGTCTTTAATGACACAACAGAACAGATGGGAATTAAAGCGAAGAAACAATCAATACAATTCAGCAAATAAAACTGTGTATTATTGTATTTAATATGCATGACTGATACCTAAAATGAATAATTTAAACCCAGTAAGACACACATATTTCAGTATATTGTCAATTCAATTATTCCTCAAACATGACTGAAATATAATCAAATTCACCATAACTAAGACCACCTCTAAATTAAAAAAAGATGTTGTGAAGACCTCTTGTGAACAAAGTGACTTTAAGAACTTGAGGTCCCTCGACATGCTCTGGTCCACTGGAGCAGCTTCTTGGTGAGATGAACAGGGACTGGAGTTCCCCACAGCACTGTGTGTTTGCAGGTCGCTGTTGTGGATACGACACATGGAAACATAGAAACTGCTGGCATGAAAAAAGCTGGAGAACTACACACATAAACCATTATATGTTGGTGCTTTATCGAAGTCAACTGTATTTATAGTTTAAATAAGGACAACAGATGTGTGGCGTCTTCATTTGCGCCCCCTGGTGTTCAGTTGATTCACGGCATGGACTTGAGCGCTCAGGTGTTTTTTTTTCTACACAGCGGCCTCTTTGTATGAGCAATACAAAGACCCCAATGTTCTGTTGCTATGACAACTGAGCGGCCATCGACTACCTCAAGAAACAGAGAACTACAAAGAACTTTGTTAACAAGGGGAAATCTTTCAGTTTGTGCGTCACTTTAATAAACGTTTATGGAATAAACTTTATTTTTGTACATTGATGTTTTTTAATTAGAACACATTTTTTGTTCTAATTTTCTATTTTTAGTCCAACAGAGGGTACTGTAGTCGAGGAGAGCCAGTGTTATGTTTTAAGGGAAATGCAACATATTTACACCCCCTATGATCAAATAAGCTCCAACTTTTAACTGTTTCTGCCTATAGCATCAGAACAAAACTCATTTCAACATCATACTCGCAATGCACACCTGAGCCTTTTTGCTCCACTTAGCACCTCTGGAGAATGCTACCAGATCCAGAATCTCCTATACCTTGCCATGATAGTGCCACCAGATCCAGGATGCCCTTCATGGCCCCGTGTGGACTCTCCTGTTCCAGCTCTACACTGTTTTTTCTTCTCTCCATGTCCTTCCATTCTCCCCTCTCTTTCTCTTTGCATCGTCCCGTTTCTACTTCTCCGTCCCAGCCGGTCACAGCAGGAATCTGTCCACCCTGAGTCTGGTTCTGCCTGACGTTTCTGCCTGATAAAAGGTTTTTCCTTGCCACAGTTTCTCAGTATGATTTGCCGGGATGTGTTTTTTCTCTTCCATATCTATATAGTGTTCGTTAAACTCCAATGTGTCTTGAGACAACTCTCTTATGGTTTGACACTTTAAATACAATTGAATACCTAGTATTTTCAAAGCTTTGCTCAAAAACATGACACTACTTTACCCCAGAAGTCTAGAAGTCATCTGAAGTGGTTAAGACAAGGTGATGCAGAAATTGTGCAAAGGAAAAATATTATACTTTTGAAATTGCTGATTCCACTAACACACATGTTGGATATATTATCTAGCTTAACCAATTAAATTAAGCATTTTGTTTACCACATCCTTGCTACAAGGTTGGCAAGCTGAGAACCTGTATATGACATATATAGGGACACATATATAGGGACACGTAAACAAACTATAATACACACTCTGACATATGGATATCTACATGTTCTTTAACTTTAGAAATAATCATCTATTTATCTAATCCATACTGTGAAGAGGACACATGCATGAATGCATACATAGGTTAAAATAGGTATAATACATTTTACAATAATATAGTTTGTTTCAACATATCAAATCATTTTTTTTAAAGATTTATTTTCCAGAAACAGCGAGAACAAACAACAAACGCGTGAGACAGTCATTTCAGGAAAAGAAATGTCCAGCTGAAGACATATTTGTTTAAACTCTCCTGTGGCGCTCACTAACTGTGTTTACTCTGACCCTTTCTCTTGTTAATGATTAAGTTCCTGGGTGAGGCCACCCGAAGGAGGCGATGGTTGAGCAGAAACAGACGATGGTCCCTGAAAGCATCGTGTGTTCACCAAAACTCTGTGCAAGAGTGAGACTGTCTCGGCTAATGATCAACCTGCAGTTTAAATGCTGTAGCTACTTAGTTATGGACTCAAAGAGAGGGATCTGTCACTGTATGCTTACAGAATCAAACCAGAAAACATTTTTGTTTAAGCAAAAAATGTTAAATTGCTTGTATGAAACATCCAAGAGAGAAACATCAAGATCCAAGCAGGAATCTCAACAACACAACAAACGAAATGAGAAAAAGAAAAAAAGGCATGAAAGGCATCTTAACAACCTTATCACAACAAAAAACACACACCACCTTTGTCTGTCTGGTTTTGTGACTGGTGTCAGTTCAGGCCATTATTTTGTTCCCCACATGTTCACCGGAAAAACATTGTGTGTCCGTGAACAAGATGCCGCAATGTCAGGGGCTAAAATAGATCTTAAGACACTCGACACGGGCTTATCGGGGCCTGCAGGTGGATCAGTCATAAATCATTGCATCTGGACCACAAAGAAGGTCAACAGGAGGAGAAATGAGATACAAATATGTTCAAGTATCTTTATATTTTTCTCTCTAAACCAAGAGTAAAACACTTTAATCTCCTTTGGTGAAATTCTGAACACTTATAAATCTTCTAAATTAACGAGAGCAGGCACAATACTTGGCAAGGAGTGCCGTTACATAAAAACAATCTACAATCCAAAAGTACCAAAATCACAATATGTATCATAAATAAAAAATCCAAAATAATATTCAAAACCAATTCCACTATAAATTATAAACGATATAAACACAATGCAAAAAGTAAAGCTCATAACATTGTTCTTCTTTTGTTTACTCTCACTAACACCTTGATTACTGTGGACCATAGAAGTGAAACATACATTTTAGAATTGATGATTTGAATGATTCTATAGCGTGGTGCTTAGATACAGCTCAGTGATTGTCAATAATAATAATAAAAAATATTTGGGAAGAAACAAGTTACATCTTGTTAAGATGTGGCAAAGTCAAGCAAGTTATTTTACGTGACTCAGCGGCGTGACATTTGGAATCTTAATAATTATTTAATATTTTGCTTAAAATGTATTTACAGATGATTTCCTCGAACGTGGTTCATTCCAGGCCCGTCCAGACCTGACCAACAGTTGCTGAATTTAAGTTCTCTCACTTCTTCCTCTGAGCGTTGGTCGCTGAAGACTGGTTTTTATGAGTCCCTGCTGACCCTGCTCCAGGACGTCTTGGCCAAACACGTAGTCATTATAGGTAGGGCCAAATCCCCTGGAGGACGCGTTAGGAACTGCATGGTGTTCACCAGTCAGCGTTCCTATGTCGACCGTTCCCCTGCAGACAGAGGGAGAAGGAGCTGCTATCAGCAATCATTGAAGCTGAAGATTACAAATGCTACACACAAACCCGAGACCAAACGTATAAGCAGAAAACATTTACATGTAAACATACAACATAAGCCCCAAAGGGGGAAACACAAAACATGATCACACCGACAGCAGAAAACCAACAACAACAAACACTGGTCATAACATGTTTAACAAAAGGAGCAAAGACACAAAGGACAGAAATACCACCAGAGTAATAGTAGAACTCAGCAGAAAAAGAAAAGAAATGTGAGCGACAAATCATGGCGTCAACATACATTGTGTCCATTGATGCCGTTGCTGACCTCGTTCTCCATGCTGACGCTCTCAGGTGCTGTGTTGGCACTTGCTCGGGGAATGATGGTGTTGTGGGTCAGTTCGGTTGGTTTCTGGAGGAGGTTCAAAATAGATTAATACATGTATGGAGTGTGTCTGTGTGTGAGTGTGTGTAGCCATGTCTCACATTGGCGGCTGCTTTACTTATGAGAGCCAGTTCTGTCGGCTGGTAGACGGAACTTCTCATTTGTCCTGTGTAGCCGCTGTACGGCGAGATGGGCTTAGAGGCTGAGACCAACAAGAACACAAGTAATTAATGTACATTTTAATGGAATTTTTTTAACTTATGAAGCCCTTTACTTTATACTTAATTAAAAAAACGTTTTAATTAATAACTTTTATCACAATATCATTTGAACGTATTATATTGATATATAATATATATACACCAACATACTCTGATCTCTTCTTAATGTAATTTAAAATGGTTAATTACAGTGAAGGTCAGATGTTGAACTACCTTGATATTGTCATCGAGCCATTCTTACTTAAATTGTTGTGTCCATAAGAAAGGCACTTCCTGTCATAATGTTGACAGTGGATCGCCTCTGTTCCCTCATTAGCGCAACAAGTCTCCCTAGACAATGCTTACATCAGTTGTCATGGAGACGGAGGTAAGGAAGTCAACTCCCAGTATTAAGCTGATGTAGCATAACGTCTCACGGACACTTCACTGAACGAGCGATTCTTTAAAATCCCAACATGACACACCATGGATATAGAAGGACACACACACACACTCTGTCCATTGGGACATAAACAAGGTGATACAGAACAACTGCTTCTGTTGAAACAATTCTTTTATGCAGATTATTATTCTTTGTATCTATACACGCACTTCTACATACCTTTGTCAGGCTCATCCATGCTGAAGGCCTTGTTCTCCATGAAGACACTCTGGGCACTCGCTTCCTTCAGGATGTTCTCGTAGCCGACCCCTCTGTTTGGATATGAATCCTCACTGAAGCTCGGCTGACCTTCCTCTTCACCGGTCAAACTGCACAGCCGAGGGATGGTGTGAAACACCACAAACACCCAAGCATTGACCACCAGGGCAATGGCCAAGGTTGGATCGTCCATATTCTGACCGCCGGTCCGCTGATTGCCGTAGACGTACATGGTGATCCACGCCACCCAAATGCACACGGACAAAAAGCTGGAGACGACGATGAAGGCCGCTTCTGTCTTCCACTGGTGGTATTTTCCCGCCATGACCGTCAGACCGGACACCAGAGTGGTCAGCAGCAGAGTCATCACGTAGATAAGGGACATGACAAAGTCCTTGTTGGCAATGTTACACGGCGTTGATGTCTCCCTGCCCGAGTCCACTCCGTCAGGAGGAGGCAGAGGGTGTCGGACGATGGTGATGATCAGCCACTCCGTGTTGATGATGACCTGTATCAGCCACAGCCCCAGAGCCCCCAAGCATAGGACCCAGACGCGTGGGGAGTCGTTGCGTCGGGCGAGGACGTTCAACCTCAAGCTCTGCATCAGCATGCAGGAAAAGCAACCGGCAAACAGGACGCCAAAGAGGAACCTCCTGGAGCTACATGTGGAGAAGTCCTTCCCCACGATGAACGCAAACGTCAGGCCGAAGAGACCGGCCGTCAAGACCAGGAGGCACAGATGCAGTGGCATGGAACTCCGGCAATTCCGGTTTTGGACAAACGGCAGACTGGCGAGCAAAGCGATGAAGAGAACGATGCAGACGGCAACGCCGGCGACCACGAAGGCTTCCACTGCGATGCCCCAGGCCACACTGAGGTCACACAGGTTGAAATACAGAGAGTCCACATCGGCCCCGCAGCCATTAGGGGTCATGTTCGCCGCCATTGCAAGACTGGATTGTACCGATCCCTGGAAACAAACAGAATGAGTCAAAAGTCTGATGAGGTGGGGTTTTTAAAAAGGTGACGCGCCCTCACTCCGTCACGTGTTACACCCAGAATTAACACAAGAATCTGATGTTTGAACAAGAATAATTCTTATCAAGGAGATTTAAGGGCTCTTCAGAAGAGTGGATGACTAAAGACTCAAAACCGTGTAGCTCATTAACCACAGTTCAAACACACCGAGGGGCGTCAAACCTGCAGCCTATTCTGCTGAATAATACCGAATGCTTTATTCCAAAATACAAACACTTAGGAACACACACTAAGGGTTAACATAACCAAGCACTGAATGATAGAAAATCATTTGAATGTTGAGTTATTGATTATAATGCCAAAGAACTTGTGTTGACCAACGCTTAAAGACAAACAGGAAGCACCCTCAAACTGATTTATCATCAGCGTTAACATATCTTTCAACACTGGTTATGTTAGAATAGCAGTTGCTTTTCAGCATCTACACATTGATTTTTTATTTAGAATATATAATGGTGTGATGCATAAAGAAACGAATAATGTAATGTCAGTATAGTGGCTAATGTACAGTAGTAGTAAACAATTTTACAAACTAAATTACAAATTTAAAAACTGTAAAAAAAAATATACAAACGATGAAATAAAAAAAATTTAATGAATCAAATGAACCAATTCTGACACAAAATGACAATCTCTTGAATAAAAATTCATAAACTCGGACAAAATTACAATTTCCTGAAAGAAGATGAACAAACACTAAAAAAAAAAACAATTTCCTGAAACATATCTATACATTGAAACAAATTGACGAACTCAAATGGAGGAGATGTTTTGAGAAAATTCAAATACAAATGAACCATTTATTTGAATAAATATGAGACACTAAACACCTGCCAAAGAACTTGTGTTGACCCAACATAGTTCTCCAACTGTAAATTACTCAAACTAAATAAAAAAACAATTGTCAATATAGAAGGAAGAATAACTATTCAAAGTCCAACACTTAAAGGAAACGGGCGCCACCCTCAGAATGTAATTCATCATCAGCGTGAGACATCTTTTAATACTGATTATGAAACTCAACTGATGTAGCAGTTACTTTTCAAAATGTACATGTTGATTTTTAATTTTTAAATATTTAATAGAGTAATGAATAAAGAAACCAAGTAATAATAGTATTCTTAAAACATGAATACGTTTGTATTATGTTCCGTTACAACATTTCAAATCCCTCGTTTTCAAATATGCAATATTTTGTGGCCCCTGGGCGAGATGTGATAAGGGTCTCTGCCTCCGTCATCAAACATGTATTTGTGGTCCAACACAGGTAACTTTAAAATACTCTAACCTGATGGTTAGGAAATGAAACATTTACCCTTTGTAACCTCCCCTCATTACCTTGGTTGGAAAAAGCTCCTTGAAAACCATTACATAAACCAAAATAATTTATAACGTTAAAACATTTTTTAACAAGAGAATGTGGTTTAATACAAAAAATAAAGGCGACAAAATTCCTTAGTCACCGTCTAACAGAAAGCAATTACTAACTAGGCATGATGCATGAAAACTGAAGAAGTATTGAGTGAAATAAAATAATTATATATATATATATGTTATGACTTTAATTCCAAGCATGTATATATATACATATACATATACGCTTGGAATTAAAGTCATAACATACAGTATAGGTCTTAAGCTTCATCACTTTGAGAAGAGGCAGTTAAATGTGAAGAAATACTTTGTTTACAGTTTTTACACTGATATCAGAACATTTGTACTAGAATCATCTTTGTTTCCCAGTAAAAGGGAAAGACAACAACAACAACAACAAGCACACGAAATGCCAAGAAACTGAGGTCGCATTATCGCACTTAACTTTGGGTTAAAAATAAGGAGAAAATAAACGAATATATACAAATAAAAATGCAAATATTTCGAGATAGAGATTCTCCATGTTCACATTGGTGCTTTTAGTTATAAATATATATAATAAGACAGCGTCAACCAACAAAAAACGATGCTGAAATGTTCTTAAATCTTTGTCTAAAGTCTCACCTGGTCTCTTCGCCTCCTGACAGAATATCCAATCACCAGACAACAGTCGCCAACAGACAGAAGATAAATGTTAGAAAAATCAATTTGCACCGGAAGTTTCAAGAAAAACACGATCCTCGATCTGAGAATTAAAACCTGGTGACCGACCTCCCTCCTCGTCCCAGTCAGACAAACAAACACGCACACGCTTACGCGCACAACACACCTGCCCCAGGTACGCGGCGGCCTCTAGCGGTCGGACTGAAAATAAGCCATTGAGAATTTTTTTTTTAACATACTCGACGACTTTTCAAAGATGATAATTTATAAACAACATGGATATTTATAAGATTAAAGATTTATCGGATGTTTTTTGTTTGTTTTTGAGTTCATTCTAAAATATCTGTCCCCCAAATTTGGGCATATGCGGAGCTCCGACTCATGGTCAGTTGCGCAACCACAGTCCACATTTAAAATCTATTATATTCATTTATTTGACTAGTATATTGAAATTACTAAGAGGTTGTCGACAAATGATTAAACCCACGTATTTGGTTATCAAATGAAGAATCAGAATCAGAAACTTTTATGGCCAGTTTTGTAGACGCAACCTAGATTTTTCTGTGCAAGCAATACTGTATAAAAAAATAAAAAAGGATAACACACAAAATAAGCAATAGAAAAACTGAACCAAGCACCAAGACAGCCATTCTGCGGCGCCTAAGAGAAGTAGGCTAAGCAACAAATCAAGAATCCATACATATTTATACATTATTTTTAATCGAAAAACCAAATAATTTTCATAATGATGTCCGCAAAGAAATAAAGAAAACAAACAAAAAACAAACCGCATTGTCCTTAATGAGAAATTTAAAGGGCCCGATCAGAAACAGCAGCTAAGGGGGTGGTTTCTGCGATGAGGTGTGTGATAAGCTGGTTCACACATATATGTACACAAACACACACACACTCGTATCTGCCTGTCATCAGCAGCTCAACACCTGCTGGTCAGGACCAGAGGACGAGGAGAGATTAGAACTTCACCCCTCTCTTCCTCTCCTCCTTCCCCACAGTTCACATGCTTTTCTTGACCACCCCTCATCTTTTCTCCTCACCTCCGTCTTGTTTGCTCCTCCTCCACATCTGAACCCCCAACATCCCCCTCCACCCACCACGTCCCCTCCAGCCTTCTGTTGATGTTGTCGTGAGGAGCTCTCAGGGTCTTCTTGTCACATGGTGATGTGAACTCCTGCTCCTCTGATCTCAGTCTGCAGCTCATCTGGCCTCGGTGGGACTCTGGACTCCTGCTGGACAAGTGGGCTCACGAAGGTCCACATCTGGATTCTCAGCGGACTGACAAACTCGTGGATCTTCCACATGTGTGTGTGTGTGTGTGTGTGTGTGTGTGTGTGTGTTATTGTCAGTACAATAAGAAACAGAAATCCATAGAAACAACAAACATTTTCCCATAGAATGATTTTCACTCTTCACTTCCTCCTGGAGTGTTGAAGGAAATATGGAGGAGTGGAAATCTACCTGCTGATGAGCTTGTGGACGTGACTGTTCATCTGTTTGTGCAGCAGGAGAGTCCTGTGTGTGTGTGTGTGTGTCAAGCTAATGTGTGTGTGTCGTTGTGTTTAAGCAGTGCAGGGACCTTATGTGTTGGAGCAGAAAACGTTCTATCTTTTTTGTGTCATCAGCAGAAGAGAAGATTCTAGAGTTTCCTCAGCGAGAAACAGACGACACAGCAATGAAACAGATCAGCTCCAGGTTGGACAGGAAATATCTGAAAATGCTTCGTCCAGTGTTTAACGGAGGCAGTGTTTGGGGGTGAAACACCTTTTCAGAGTAGAAACAAAGTTAATATTATCATTTAGGAAATTTAGTATATGTGGTAAAAACTATATCAGATCCTGGACATCATTTTATAAACTTTATTAGGGATCCCAACCGTCTCACCACTCTTACTACAAGACCCATAATGCACTGCAACAGTAAGCTTAAAGTTAATGTTTCCACAGAATTTTCTGTCAACACGTGAAGTACTTTGATCTTGGATTATATTCATGGCCCAATGTTCAGATAGGAAAAAAATACAACAGCATGACCAGAAAAAAACTACAACGTGTGTTTGTGTATCTGCATCTATGTATGTTTGATCGTATGCTGACGATGGTGTTCTGTATTTGTGTGTCTCCTACCTTTTAGAGACTTTGTGTCAAAGTGTGAGTTTGTTCAGTTCAGTTCAGTTCAGTTTATTTAAATGGTAATGCACAGTTACATTAAAAAGATGGCTGCACCAGATTTAGCACAATGCTTTATATAGAACCTATAATTTATATAGAAAGAGAACTCTGAAACAGAAGTTTTGTTTCTAAATAATTAGTGTTTTACTAATTATCACTGTTTAAAAGTCACAAGCTAACATTTTTTAAGATCAAATCTGGTGTTTTTTTTCAAAATAAAGGTGGTGGGGTTTGAGGGGTCAACTGCTCTGGGATATGTTGCCAAACTAAGGCATGTGGCCAACAAACTCATTTAATGCGCCCTGCAAGTGATCTATATGTCTAGTTGTGGGGGGGGGGGGATTAATTGAATATACATTTTAAAGATTCAATAAAAGAGAATTTGGTGAAACATTGGGAAAAAAAAGTGTTGGTGGTGGAGTATGTACTGAAGAAGGCCAGAGTTTGTATTAGTATTGTACGACAAATAACAAAGACAGTGTAAACGGAGATTGATGTCACGTTCTTTTTATGCTTCCTGTTAAAGTGTAGACTCTTTAACACGTTTTTTTTGGCCCCAATCAGATCTCACAGGTAAAAGATACATAATGCTCACAATGCAATAAAGGAAATAGATCTTTAACAGTCCACGTCTCTTGGGGAATCACTTCGAGCCTGGAATGGAAGAGGAACCTTCATTGATTTGCAGGAGCTGAATGACTTTCTTAGACACTTCCTTGACTGGCCTCACCAGAGACCTGCATTGATTCATCAACGATCTGTCTCTGAAGAGTGTTGAGTGCTGCTGACACAGAACTAACACATATTCAACCTCCTTTTCTTTCATTTTTGTAAAGAAGAAAATACCATCACGAAGAATAATGTAGTTTGATGACTCGCCATGTCTTACATTAAAGTGTTTGTTAAAAAAAAATCAACAAGAGAAAGTCTACGCACAGTTTATTAATCACAGACAGTTAGTTTTAGATCCACCACTATACCAGGTGACTTCTAGTTCAACTAGAAGAGTTAAAAGCTGCTTTTTTAAAAATACTGTACTTTGAACACAGGTGATGGTCTAACGCTCACACAGTCTTTCTGTCAGTGCCTGGCGTGAAAGGGGCGGAGTCTTGCCTCCAGCCTTTGTTGTTGGCGCTGTACAAAGACGAGACCGAGGCGTTCGCCTGCGGAGCCGACTGAGTCATGGCGCGCTGACGAAACCTCGGGGCGCCCCGGAGCAGCAGAACGTCTCGCACCGTGACGCGGAACGGTTTACTGACGAAGCAGTACAGGAAAAAGTTCACCGCGGTGTTCAGCATCGCCAACATGTTGGAAAGGTCAAAGGCCAAGTGGACTCTCCAGTCGCGGTGCACCGAAGCCACGTACAGATGGTAGATGACCACCAGCGTCCTGGGTGCCCACAGGATGGCGAAAACGGAGGTGATGGCGAGAAGCATGGCGGTGGTCTTCCCGAGGTGGCGCGGCGGCGTGGACTTGTGCTCCTCCTGGCCCGGACGCTGGTGCTGCCTCGCCCGCAGATGATGGATGATCAACGAGTTCAGGACGAGGAAGATGCTGCAGGGCAGGAAGTAGATGATGGTCACGTGGGTCCAGATGAGGGCGGCGTCCAGCTGCGTGGGCGGGCGGCTGTTCCGCCACACGTCCGACCACCAGAAGAACGGAACGCCGGAAACCAGCGAGAGCGCGAGGACGGCCGCGATGATCTTCCGGGCGCGAGCCGGGTAGCTGATCTGTCGGTGGAGCAGCGGGTGACACAGCGCCACGTAGCGGTCGACCGTCAGCGGCACGGTGGACCAGATGGAGGCGTGGTTGGCCGCGAACTCGGCTGCGCTGACGGAGTGAAGAAGCAACTCCGGGACCTCGCGGTGAAAGACCGCCGTCTCCAGCAGGAAACCCACGAAGATGATGAAGAGCTGTGAGAGGATGTCGGAGCAGGTCACCGCCAGCAGGTAGCAGTAGAGAGCCCTCTTGGTGCGGCACGCCAGCCGGGTCAGCGCCACTGCCGTGAGGACGTTCACTACAATGGCGAGAGAAGAAGTTACATCTTAATATGATATCTTTATCATATTTTCCCTTCATTTTTCTCTTTTAAAATATAATGTTATTCATATTTAAGACCAACGTAATTATTTCACACAATTATTAATTTAATTATCATTTAATTTATTATTATTACTATTTATTTTTAGATTTCTAAAGAGCTAACTTTATTTAACCGCACATGATTTTATAATGTATTTTAATGAATTTCTGTGTGACTAACAAAATCAATAAATAAATAATAATAAATAAATAAAATAACTTTTATTTCAACATTTGTCGTTCCATATACTTTTGCCTAATTCTGCATTTTTTATACATTTTTTATTCCTCATATTTTTTCATTGTTTAAATACTAGTCATAAAACTAGTTTTTACAAACATATCATGATATAGATTTTATCTATTAGTTGGTAAGTGGATTTTGTGAAAACAAAGAATTTATTTTTGTCTTATTTTATTTATAGATATTGAACACATTGGCTCTATCTTTAGATCCATGTCAAATTAACTGAATCATTTTCCATGTGTATCACACCATCCCTGACACTGACACACAAACACACATTTAATGCCCTCAGGGGTCATTACAGAAGTGACCCCTAGGTCACATGACCCTGTGAATCTGTTGATCAATATCTAATCACGGTTAATTTGAAAAAGCGTTCATCACTCAACAGTCAAGGATAATGGTTTTTTTTTTAATCGATGAGAAACGTCAATTAAAGAAATAATGAATAGTTGAGGGTAATTTGGGTTCGATGGAAATGAAGACATTAAAAACAAAAATTAAAATGTGAGATTTATATATTTTGTACATTATTATCCATAAGACTTTATGACTGTAGAATGTAACCTGACTAGAGTAACAAACTTATCATTTATCTTTTATAGTCTTTTAAACCAAACTAAAACCCGGTTTAATGTGGGCGTTATATTCGCGGACCTTCATATAAAAAGGTTTTTCCACTAATTTACTTTTTTTTTTTTTTTTTAGTAAACTCGACTGAAACAAGCATCTGGACATGTCAAGAGTCACTGACTAATGTTACTTCCGTGAAAATATAATCTTTTTTTCAAAACAAAGACATCTTTAAGACAGTAATAATAAATAACACAACAATTATATATATATTTTTTTCTTTCTGTGCCTGGACCAGGGATTAGGGACTTTTTACATGGTTTCTATGACCCATTTTACAAAGATTTTGAGACCCATCAGCTTCTTATTACCAGGTACTCCCACGCAGAGCAGGATGCTGTAATAGATGACAGGGATGAAGCCCAGGACACACGGCGACCTCTGCAGTCCCTCTGGTTTCAGGTCCAGATACTGGTGGCCTGAATCCGTAGCATTGGGCCACTCGATCATGACCCAGGTGTTGTACCTGCAGCAAAACCCAGATTTACCATCTCAGGACAAACATGACGTGTGTGTTCCGTCTTCATGCTGTTGTGAAATAACTGACTTCACATATTAGACTCTGGGTCAACAGCCACAGATGTGCTGTCACTGACCCCTGATCCTGATCCATCACCTCCATCCTGTTTTCCTCTTGACTTGGTCGCTTCACTCCTGAAAGTGTGTTTGGATTCTCTTATGCTGAACCAACATCACGTCAGACGCATCACTGGACTCGGCTCAGTGACCCGAGGTGCATGTTCTTCAAGTAATCATTTCAATTTTATTTTAACAAAATATATCAGTCACTTGTCATTTACAAATAACATAATACACAAGGTTAAGGATTTAGTAAAGATGATAAATTCTGACAACAGTTAAAGAAGTATCAACGATAGACTTACATACAATTGTGCTCTTATTTGTGTGTACAAATACACTGATGACACAACGTATTATTGTATTTGCTGTTAAGCTAACACTTGGATTCAAGAAGGTAGTAAGTACGAATTAGTGGCAAATTAACAAGCTTAGTATTATATTGTGGGTAGAATTAAAGGTCACGTGATGCACATAGTTTCTTTAAATACAGCTCAAGGACGTGTTTTTTGGCAACAGCAGAAATGCTGCCACAAGTCAAGAGAATTGTGTAAGTTGATATGAGGAGCCGACCAGCCGATCAGAACATCTCACCGACAATAACAACAACAACAACGTCCATTCACCTGTTGCTCATGTTGCAGGTTGTCTGCCTGGAGGCGGAGCTTCACATCACAGGTGTAAATCCAGGTGAAGCAGCAGAAAGAGCTAACTACACCAGACCTCCGAAGCCACCATAGTTCTGATGGTCCAGATCTGAGGATTTCAGTGAAG